>NC_060130.1:464183387-464486491 GCF_021461395.2 Schistocerca americana
ACTGGCTTTGAATATTCGAGTTCGAACGAAATGAAATACATATGCACTTCTGCACATACCGTTATGAAATGGACTTGAGTATACGAGATACAGCTGATTTATAATGCGAGTTTCCCTACAATATTCTCTAAAATAAACTGCAAGTAGCTAAATTAACAGGCAATCACATTGTATCCTCCTCGCATGTTTTCCTTCACTGATTAGTTCAAAAAAATGGTTCAAATGGCTCTGAGCACTATGGGACTTAACTTCTGTGGTCATCAGTCCCCTATAACTTAGAACTACTTAAACCTAACTAACCTAAGGACATCACACACATCCATGCCCGAAGCAGGATTCGAACCTGCGACCGTAGCGGTCACGCGGTTCCAGACTGAAGCGCCTTTATCCGCACGGCCACACCGGCCGGCCACTGATTAGTTTTTAGCTCCTAACGATTTCGCCAGAAAAGATTTTTCCTTTGACTTTGCATTGTAAAAAGCATTGATGTAATGAATTCGACGAACGAAATAACCAATTAACCACTTTATATCATACAGAGAACCTGTTTATGCCTTTCACCTCAGTAGCTACATGCAAAATGGAGTTAACCTCACCCGAATTCTACTGCCAGCGGCTTAATCGCTTTCTAGGACATTATAAGAACAAGCACTGTAGACAGTTATCAGAGCGGTGAAATAGGTCGCTTAGAATTATTTACATTCAACGAGCATATAAGACTTACATTTCAAAAAGCAACAAGGCTAACGCACAAACTTGCTACGTTAAGCTCAACTCACTACAGGGTACCCTTACAGACACTACGAGTCTATCATACAGCCCTGTTTCAGTCTATTACGCGCTCCGCAGCAAGTACCTGGGCATACGACTGTCTCTCACGACCCACAAAATCATTGTGAGGCTTGGACAAAAAAGTGCGTTGCTCAGGATGTCAGCGGCATTTGGCACCACGTCCGTGCTTGTCACATACCCCGTTGATACAACTACCAGGCACAGAGTAGCAGCACACTGGCTCAAAAGGGGAAGAATGGATGATGATGATGATGATGATGATGATGATGATGATGATGATGATTGGTTTGTGGGGCGCTCAACTGCACCGTTATCAGCGCCCGTACAAATTCCCAACCTTTGCTCAGCCCAATCTCGCCACTTTCATGAATGTTGATGAAATGAGGAGGACAACACAAACACCCAGTCATCTCGAGGGAGGTGAAAATCCCTGATCCCGCCGGGAATCGAACCCGGGACTCCGTGCTCGGGGGGAAGACTGGACAAGTTATATGGGATAACAGGGGAGCATGTTACAGAGAAGCCAGAGTTAAATCTTTGTAAGACAGAGACTGGGCAGAAAGAATGGGAAACATCTGACAAGAGTCGTCGGGTCTTCTCTTTCGCGGACATCTGGGAGCGGTTGAGGCTGAGACACGTTGACACAAGCTGCGGTATGGTAAACTTACTGACGGACCCTCACCTACACACCAAAATGAAACATGTGCATGTGGGGAATATGGGTCCCCCGAATACATAACAGTATAATGCGGCACACTCACACACGTACGTCCGATGACCCAAATCGAAGACACAGGGCTAGCTTTAAGAGTCCCAGATAAATGGCGCATACTTAAGCGCATCACTAATAAAATATCAAGAGCGCTGCACAAGACTTATATGTAGGAACGCCCACATACAAGATCACGACCAGACACGCACACACACACACACACACACACACACACACACACACACACACACACACCATGCCACAACACGGTACATGACACAACACAGATTCAAACGTTTATATGGAAATATGTACACACAGGCACAGAAAATGACGTGAACACACCAGTATTACCAGATAGACACACACATACGGCATATTAACAGATCACACAACCCAGAGCAGGTAACACATACATGGAATTAGAAACAACATAGTAATATGTAATAAAAGAACGAATTATCTTATTTGTACCAAGTAAAACATGTAATTGCTTAGTAATTCGGATTATTGTTTTCAAACATGTAGTTGCGTAAAATGTAAACTGTATCAGATGCAAACTGTACAATATGTAATATTTATAACATAGTACATAAAAATACATATACAATATAATGAGACTTAATTGCATAAACAATAAAGCACAACATAGATAAGAAGTCCTCTACGGGGAGATGAGGCTAGAGGTACCCTTCCGAGGCTCCCCTCCAGCTTATTAAGAGGGCAAAGGAAGGAAATAACTGCAGTACTAAATAATACTATCATATCTCTTAGACAAACCACGTAGAGCTAATCTCATAAACTGCATTTAAATAGTAGTAACCATAGTAGAATAGAATATGCTAATTCAGGTTAAGACAAGCTCAAAGTGTTTACCGAAGCCCTCCCACTTGAGATAGCCAGCTAAAGGGACCTTTCTTTCTATCTACATCTTTCCCATCATCTGTTTTTCTGCTTACAAGGGAACCTCCCCATCGCACCCCCCTCAGATTTAGTTATAAGTTGACACAGTGGATAGGCCTGGATAAACTGAACACAGATCAATTGAGAAAACAGGAAGAAGTTGTGTGGAACTGTGAAAAAATAAGCAAAATATACAAACTGAGTAATCCATGGGCGACATAAGCATCATAATGGAGAATGTGAGCTTACGAGCGCCGTGGTCCCGTGGTAGCGTGAGCAGCAGGTCCTTGGTTCAAGTCTTCCCTCGAGTGAAAATTTTACTTTCTTTATTTTTGTATAGTTATTACCTGTCCGTTCGTTCATTGACATCTCTGTTCACTGTAATAAGTTTAGTGTCTGTGTTTTGCGACCGCATCGCAAAACCGTGCGATTAGTAGACGAAAGGACGTGTCTCTCCAATGGGAACAGAAAACATTTGATCGCAACGTCATAGGTCAACCGATTCCTCCACAGGAAAACACATCTGATATATTCTATACGACACTGGTGACGGCATGTGCGTCACATGAAAGGAATATGTTGTCGACCCACCTAACTTGTACACTTGGCGAATGGGTAAAAAGATTCTTCTACCTTGCCCGATTGAGGTTTTCTTGTGGATGAGATAATCACTCTCAAAAAAGTGATGAAAACACAAGAGTTTGTCACATAAACTGAAAATAACAAATTAAAATTTTCACTTGAAGCAAGATTTGAACCAAGGACCTTCCATTTAACAACTGATCACGTTACCACGAGACCACGGCACCCCTGCATTTCCACCCTCCTTAATGTTGCATATCTTCCATTGAACTACTCAGTTTGTATATTTTGCTTATTTTTCCACAGTTCCACACAACTTCCTGTTTTCACAATTGATATGTGTTCAGTTCATCAAGGCCTATCCACTGTGCCAACTTATTACTAAATCTGAGGGGGGTGCGATGGGGAGGTACCCTTGTTAGTAATATGCTAAAATTTATTTTCCTTTTCTAAAGTTTATTTTATGTGTCTTATTTTTTTTCTTATCAGCAAGCAATTAAGTAAATAAAGAGAGGAGAAATAACAGACTGTGAGAAGCTGCACAAAAAGACTAAGAGACAATGTCTGCAGCTTTCTTATTAGTTTTTAGTAGCAAAGACCTACCATCGTTACGAAGGCGGGGGTCACTCTGTAAAGTTAATAAATGAATTAACTACTCCATCGTATGCCGCAGCTACCTTGAAACCAATAATCCAGGTGGATAAGTTGCTAATCTCATCGAATGTACGAAGACAGCTTACTATCTTTTGTATCTGTCTTGTGCAATTGTATGCTAAAATAATACCGAATTTACTGCTACTAGTTAGATAGTTGTTTATGTGACACCCGAAGTTACAAGAAGGAACAGCTGATGATTTTCAGATAGAATCTTTGCACGGGTTCTCAGCTGAAGTGTTGAGTGGAATACCAAGTTAAGGAATTAATTACAATAATATCAACAGAGGAAAAGGAAAAAGTCACTGTAGACAATAGTTTCACTTATCACTGAAATTTATAGTCATAAAACAACTCACACGGTTTTTTCCACCGTGTACAAACTCTAGGATTGAACAATGAAAGGATATGGAACAAAAAAGGGTCTAATGAACTTACGTCCGGAAACGCATGGTTCCGTCCTAGGGACCATTTATTCAATAACACATGGTTAGAAAGACTGCAGTCTAATACACGCTGTACCATGCAGCCACAGTTACGATATGTCTTGAAAATGGTTTCCATGTGCCACGACGCATGCGTGTACCCGCCGTTGCATGTTCTGTCTCACACGTTGACATCAGCCAGACTGAATCCGACCAGTGTCAAAGGCAGCATGAATACGCAGCTCCAGTGTCTCCACATCCGGAATGGGCTCTGGATACACGATGGTTTTGAGATGGACTCATAACCATAAATTCTGGACCACCTTGTCCGATCGACCGACCGGGGAAGACATAATGGAGATGCGTCCGAACGTTAACGGTGAAGTGGGCTGGAGCACCATCATGTAGCAGCCACATAACCCTTCGAATCATCAATGCCACTTCTTCCAGAAGCGGAGGCAAAGCCACCCACAAGAAACGTCTGTAGAAACGGCCTGTTAGGCGACGTGGAAGGAAGACTGATCCCAAAATACGGTCGCCAATTATCCTGGCCCACACCTTCCAGCTGCAAGGATGCTGATGATTCGCTGTCATCAAACCGCAGGGGTTCTTCATACTATCGCACAGATGATTGTTATGAAAGTTGAAGATACCACTCCGCGTAAGGATGGCCTCATCTGTGAATAGGATGGTTGACACAAATCCTGGAACCATGATTGCCTCGTGAAGAAACCAGTGACAAAACTGCTCCCGATGTGGGAAGCCTGTCGCTAGTAAGCCCTGCACACTCCGTAAGTGACAAGGGCGGTAACAATTGTCATGGAGAATGTTCCACACGGGCGTCTGGCTTACCATGTACTGGAGAGCCAACTGCCTGGTACTGACATGGCGGTCGCCTACCACAGTGTTAGTCATATTTTCCTCCAAGTCTGGTGTCCGAACATTTCGGTACGTCCTTCATGATTTCCTGCTTCCTGAAACGACCTTCTCTGACAAACGGCGAAACACTGTTGCAAACATTGAATGCTGTAGTAGTTGTCGGTGGGGATAAGTCTCCTGATACAATCTTGCTGCCTGGCGCCCGTTGCCAATTGTCGTTCCGTAAGTAAACACCATGTCGGCGAGCTCTCGATTCGAATATTCAAAAATGGTTCAAATGGCTCTGAGCACTATGGGACTTAACATCTGTGGTCATCAGTCCCCTAGAACTTAGAACTACTTAAACCCAACTAACCCAAGGACATCACACACATCCACGCCCGAGGCAGGATTCGAACCTGCGATCGTAGCGGTCACGCGGTTCCAAACTGAAGCGCCTAGAACCGCACGGCCACACCGGCCGGCTGATTCGAATACTGAATCATTGTTTACAACGCTGTACATATGCACCACCAGGTGAGTCAGCAAGAGAAGTGAATCGGACACAACATTACGAATTACTATGGCAGGAGAGGGCGCTAGGGCATGGCGTATGAGGAACAGTACCATGCATACTGTAACTGTGGCTGCATGGTACAGTGTGTATTGGACTGCAGTCGCTGTAACAATGTATGATTGAATAAATGGTCTCTGGCATGTAAACCACGCATTTTCGGACATAAGGTCATTAGATCGATTTTCTTCCGTATCCTCTCATCGATCAATCCCTAGAGTTTGTACACGGTGGAAAAAATCACCCTGTGGAGCATCATGTCTGTAGGGGCGAACAAAAGAGTATTCTAGATAATCTGGTATACGCTCCGTGAAGATTTGCATTTCAGCGCTGTTACTATCTAAGCAATGAGCATACCATATCTGGATCATCCCATGTTACACAGTAAAATCAGACTGGTAATATATTAAGGTTGCTGGTGTTGTTCCGGCTACATAGAATATTCAGAAAGAAGGATGAGTTGTAAATCTACGACCAATACACATCGATTCACTAGTCTGTGTATCTAAGTAACTACTCCATAGCTGTAGTGCAGCCGATGGAAAATGATGATGCTCCACATCCTCTTAAGGACATGGTAAGGTTGGTAGGCCATTGATCTCTCAGAGGCAGTTTGCAGAAGCATATTTTGTGACTTGCGTGTGCTTTACAAAGTTAGGTGGTGTAATCAGTGAACTCGCATTCGGCTGGATAGCAGTTCAAATTGCACACTCGATCGTCCATATTTCTGTTAGCAATGACTTCTTTAAGTATGCCGAGATGGTTCCTTTGAAAATGTCATGATAGATAACCTCCGCAGTCCTCTCCCAACCAGAGCTTCTGCCACGCGTTAAGCCAGCTACATCTAATTCGGTGTGAATTTATTTTAATACATATTGTTTTAAAACAAAAATATATACGTTCTTAAGTACCTCTTCGATGGAGCAGTTACAGAGGCGGCAGAATCAGATCCCCTTTCAGCTGCTTTTATTTAGGTTTCGCACAGTGCCCCCCAATCACTTCAGACGAATTCCTAGATGATCTCCTAAACAGGCCATTGCTGTTCACCAATAATGACCTCAAAACCGACAGGACATATAACTCTAAGCTACCTCCACTTCTCATAAGTGGAGAATAAGATATCACGCCACTACCGCCTGTCATTTTGCGCAGGTCAGTGTTAACTGACGGCAGTGATATTTTAAGTGTGATTGGAATCAGAGATTCGGAAGAGAATGGAAATAAATTACCAAGACAACTCCAGCACGGTACGTAAAGTTGTAATTTCTTTTTGTCACCGCATATTTCTTTTTTTTTTTTTAATTCACTACCTTTATAGTCTAAGAAAATTAGCCCGAAAAAATGCCACGGCGGCCAAAGAAATGCACATACTGGAAATAATTGTAACCGACATTAGACATCCCAAATAACATTTAAATGGGTCTTCGATGGTTTGTGACTTGCGCCGAAAAACCATGAATTTATTTTACATTTTCAGGTTTTCGCATATCACTCGGAAAAGATACAGCGCGCAGAAAATTTTAAAAATACCAGAATTAAAGCACATAAAATTTCGCATAGAAATACCTGCTTGAAAGCTTGAATTTGTTTAATCGTTTAAACCACAATCGATCGTAAAAAATTGGCAATCTTTTGCCTGTTTGGCAGAAATGTGACAGATGCTCATGCTCATGCCTGTAACTCGAAAACGGCTATTACAAATGAAAAAGTCATGCATGAAAGTTGTAGGCTATTAAATACTACGTAAAAAGAGGTCTTAAATTTTAATATTAACTGACTCCTTTGCAAAGATGCAAATAAAAATGTGAAAGTATTCGTAGCGCTAATTACCTGTAAGACTTTTTTGTGAAGACAAATTACTTTTTAAACTCAAATCATCCACATTAGTTCAGATATTCAGATTTAAGGGTGAGTTCATTAGGTGCCTACCCACCTAGTTAGTTAGCTCTATTTATGAATTTAGTTAATCAACTGGGTAATTTATAGTGTTTTGTGTTAAATACTTGTGTTTATGGTAATCATGCAAGGAGTATATAACGAAGGAGGACAAACATGGAAAATGTTCATGGAAAAAATTTAAGGAAGTGCAGTCCCTGAGAAAGAACCGAGTAGTGCCCCTACTGGCCATGAAGTATACAGTGAAGATAAATGGTGAACCAGTCCCTGCCAGTCCTGATACAATTTTTTATCGAATCCCTTTCCGTATGAAGTCACCACAAGAGCTCGAGTCATTCTTCGCCTTTGATTTAGCTCCATATCCATTAACTCTTTTTGATGATAATGAAATAATGCACAAGACAAGATAATCACACCCCTTTAAACTGTTCTACCCAGACAATGTTAAGATCCCAAGCAATGCAGACTTCGTCCTTGACTGTGGGTTTCTCTTACACCGAGTTGTGTGGAATACCTATGAAGTGTTTTCCTCCATCCTTGAAAAGTACGTGAACTACGTCAGAAACACTTTGGGTCCAATTGTACCATAGTGATTGATGGATACCGTGAGGAGGGAGCTCACAAAAGCATAAAATCTGCTCGAACAGTCCACGCTATGTCATCCGCTTCTGTTTTATTCGTTGAGACAATGCCGCCAAGCCGGCCGCGGTGGTCTAGCGGTTCTAGGCGCTCAGTCCGGAACCGCGGGACTGCTACGGTCGCAGGTTCGAATCCTGCCTCGGGAATGTATGTGTGTGATGTCCTTAGGTTAGTTAGGTTTAAGTAGTTCTAGGTTCTAGGGGACTGATGACCACAGATGTTAAGTCCCATAGTGCTCAGACCCATTTGAACCATTTGAATGCCGCCAATTATGCCAAAACAACGCTTCTTACAAAACGAACTGAATAAGAAACGTCTTATCACAATGTTGACCACATAGCAGATGGTAGTGAGCAAGAAGAAGTTGTCACCAACATCTTCGTTATGAAACCTGAAAAAGACGACCATTCACTTACACCCTCAACAATTCTAAGCTCTCTGAAGAAACCAAAAAAATATGTTAATTCTTTACGCTTTCTGTGGCTGTGAAACAACCTCTACATTTTTTCGACGGGCAGAATCAAATTTATAAAGATATTTCAAAATAACGCGAAGCTCCAACACGTCGCCTCAGTCTTCATGGAGCCCAACGCCACTCCTGATAAAGTCACTGAGGCAGGAGTGAAGCTCATTGTGTGTTTGAACACGAGTGAAAGATCAAACCATTGAATAAAATTCGACTGGAATTGTTCCAGAGAGCCTTATCAAAAAATAATAACTTCAGTTTGGCATGTTTGCCTCTCGCCGAAGCTGCCGCTCGCTAGCACCCCCTCAGTGTCTTCTTGCAGGTTCTGGAAGAACAATCAGCTACATCCACTGAAATGGTGCGGAAGACCACAGAACACCGTCTTATCACCATTTCTACCACACAGCCAGGAGATCCCCTGGAACCGCTCAACACAATATACTGCACGTGCAACAATAGATGCCAAGCAGCTTGTTCCTACAGGAATGCGTCAATAAAGTGCTCGGCTATATGCAGCAATTGGAAGAGGCTTTCACGCCTTAACTCTCTAACAGCGAAGTACATGTTCCTTGGTTTGACGCATATGGACGATGAGACTGACATCGTCGACAAGGAAATCGCTTTAGATCCCATGCTAAAAGAAGATGAAGACTTGGACAACGACGTTTCCACCCTGGGACCATCTTCTTCGAAACACAGAGAAACACCAAGAGAATAAATTTCAAATGAATGTAAATACAGAGAAATAATTACTCATATTTGTAAAAAAAATTATCTCTCATTTGTTTATTTATTGATTTATTTAACCTGGCAAGATTAGAGTCATCAGGCCCTCTCTTGCATCTAACCAGGCATTCTACTTATTTTACTTTCATATGTTCTAGTGGCATGTTAAACTACATCTAGTACAAAAGGTGAAATAAACAATTAAAAAGGCACTCTTGGAAAAATATATACACACACGGTTTATATTCGCAGATAATAAGTGCTGCTACAATTAGACGTTATGATAGAGACAGATTGTAGATAGGAGTGCTAGCAGCAGGGGGTATGAAGGAGACTGGTGGTGAAGGGAGGAGAAGAAAGGGACATGATGAAACATAATTAATGAAATATAAAGGAAAAGAAGTTGCGTGGCTAATAGAGATAGATGAGGAGGAAGAAGAGAAAGGAGCAAATAGGAGACACTGGCTTTGCTATTTGACAGAGGGGAGGTTTGGCCTTCTATATTAATTTTGTGGAAAATGTTATGAGGATGATAGTAGGAAATGCTTCAGCTTCTTCTTAAAAGCTGCAGGGGATTGAATTTTGCGCAAAGTAAGGGGCAGTTTGTTCCAGAGGCGGACAGCGGAAGCTGAGAAGGAGTTTGCTCTATTGTACTTGAAGTATTTTTCCATTAATAAACCCTTTCATTTGATATTGTTTCTCTCATTTTAAACCCACTTACTATCATCTTGGATTGGCATGGTAATTAATTAATATTAATACTATAGGAGCTAGCTGCCTTGGTAGGTAGGTACCTAATTAAATTGTCCTGATATCTGAATGTTTGGACGAATGTGGAAGATTTGGTGATCGAAAGTAATTTTCATAAATAAATCTTAGTAGGAATTTAGCGCTATGAATACTTTCGCGTTTTTACTCTTATATCTCCAAAGGAATGAGTGAATTTTAATATTCAGGAGCTCTTATTACGCAAATCTGATACTATACAACTTTCATGCCTAACACTCTTTCATTTGGAGTAGCTGTATTTGAGTTACAGGTACGAGCATGAGCATATGTCACTTTACCGCTAAATTGTCAAAAATTGCCGATATTTGACAATCAACGGAGACTAAAAGACTGAACCAATTTTAAATTTTAATTAGATAATTCTACATAAAACTTTATGCTTTTTCATTCTGGTGTTTTGGTAATTTTCTGTAGAATGTTTCGTTTTGGAGCTAGAAGCGAAAAAGTGAAAAAAGTCCAAAATTTTCGTGCTTTTTCGGCCCTCAAAAGCTTAACACAAGACAGAAATCGTGAAAAATTCATTTAACTCTTGTTTGAGGTGCCTAACATCGGCTAAAATTATTTCCCATTTGTGCATCTTTCTTAGCCAGCAAAAGTGTAATCCACCTACACCGCCTACACAGCTGTAACACCCGGAGCAAAACACTGCACTTCTTGCTAAATATCACTCATATTTTTCTCGACACTCGACCTATTTACGAGGAACACAATAGTCAGACTTTTTACTGAACTTAAAGTTATTTGCTCATCCGTTGGCAATTAAGTTTCACTATCGAAGATTTTGAAGTTGGTTATCTTTGCCTTGTGTGGAGGCGCTAGTTGTTTACGGTGTGAATTGTCTCTTTGCGTATGCCGTATTATGTATGGATGTTGGTCGGCGTAGCCCCGCCTATCGAGAGTTTAAATTCCTTTGCACAGCGCTCTCACGTATTTGTACTTTGAAAAAATGGCCTTCTTAGCTAGTGCACTAATTTAGAGAACACAGCACTTCTTACTATCGATTCTAAATGCTCCGCAAGAAAATGAATGCTGCTTAACGCATCAGAATCAAAATAATGAAAGGGTTTCTTAGAAGTAAGTACCATCTATAGTAAGATGTCAAGGAGACGCGGAAGAAGTTAACACGAAAGGCATAAGAAGTGGCAGGAAGTAGCGAAGAAAGACTATATCACTCCCTGAGAGGGGCACGTTTTCAGAGCAGGTTAACAGTGTGCGCCCAGAGATAGTGAAGCTCCTGGGAGGTTTATACTCCCATTGGAATCCAAGATGCCGTCAGAGGATACAAAACTGAGTTCAGACATTAGCATCAGCGGAGAGTCCTTGGTTTTCCCGTACGTAAGAGAGGATTCACCAAGAGACATGGTAAAGGAAAACTGCAGTGTACAAATTATGCAAGAACGATGGAAGGAACACGATAATGGCAGTACATTGACGAGAAGATTCGTTCCTCGCGCTGTTGTAGATCTTTACAAATGACAGAGTTTCCTTCACCTAGTATCAGTAAATGACTGTCCTGAATTACGTGTAGTCTACTGTCTCGCATGGCTTACGGAAACTTCCCATTGAGTGGCAAGAACAGGTGACTCAGTTACATTTGTGAGATATTTAGAACCTAGCAATATTTCAGTTTCGAGATGGTCGTGTCTGCACCAAAAAATGAAATTCTAATTACTAATTTATTTTCTATGAAAATTGTTCTTTATGTGTCTCCAAATATCCTACTTACTTAGTTGTAGCAATATTCGGCAGTTACAAATGCTCCGTAAAGCTAAACATGCTTTTAGTAGCTAGGAGGGTAAGTCAATTATTATCAGCAATGTAGTTAAAAAAATGGTTCAAATGGCTCTGAGCATTATGGGACTTAACATCTGAGGTCATCAGTCCCCTAGAACTTAGAACTACTTAAACCTAACTAACCTAAGGACATCACACACATCCATGCCCTAGGCAGGATTCGAACCTGCGACCGTAGCGGTCCCGCGGTTCCAGACTGAAGCGCCAAAACCGCTCGGCCACACCAGCCGGCGCAATTTAGTTATATTTTTGTTTATTTTGGTAGTAATTTCGTTTATACTGATGACGAATGCTTTGTTTATTTGCTGTTATATCTTTGCAATTTTCAAGCTGCTATGTTAGTTTCCTTATCGCTAGCTGCTCCGCTATCTACTTGCACCAAAGAAGAGAAACGTTCAGTGATCCGTTTTTTGTGGTCGGAAGGCGTATCAGGGGCCGAAATTCATCGAAGACTTTAGGTACAGTACGGGAACAGTGTTCTTCCACAACGGAGCGTCTACGAATGGATTGAAAAATTCCGAAATGATCGCACAAGTGTTACGGACGATGAAGGAGCCGGACGACCGTTTACCGCCACAAATGAAGAAACCATTGAGCGTTCATGTGAAATGATTCTCTTAAACGGAAGATTAACTATTAACGAAGTGGCACATCGTCTGCAAATTAGTCACGGTTCTGCCTACGAAATCATCCACAACAAACTTGGGTTTCATAAAGTTTGTGCAAGATGGGTTCCAAAACAACTCACACAGTTGCATAAACAAACGCATTTGACATCTGCAAAATCATTTATATCGCTGTGGTAACGAAGGGGACAGCTTCTTAGACAGGATAATTACTGGTGATGAAACATGGATCCATCATTACGAGCCGGAGAGTAAACGTCAAATATGGAATGGAAACACCCAAATTCGCCGTGCAAGAAAAAGTCCAAGACCCAACCGTCCGCAGGAAAACTGATGCTTACGGTTTTTTGGGCCGCATAAGGTCCAGTACTGGAACATTATGGGGAAAGGGGCACAACAAGAAACAGTGTACTTTAAGTGAGATGCTTAGTGCCAGGCTAAAGCCTGCAATTCGAATCAAACGCCAAGGATTGCTGTCAAAAGGTGTTGTGTTGATACACGACAATGCCCGTCCGCATACTGCTGCCCACACTGCTGAAACGCTCCAGAACCTCAAATTTGAAGTACTGGATCATCCTCCATATAGTCCCGATCTTGCCCCTTCTATCACTTGTTTGGTCCACTCAAACAGGCATTAAAGGGCCGTCGATTTGCCTCGAACGAAGCAGTGAAAGAAGCGGCGCATTCTTGGCTCGCAGCTCAACAGATAACCTTCTTTTATGAGGGCATCAGGAAGCTTGTACAACGATGGACCAAGTGCGTTGAAACGCAAGGAGACTATGTCAAAAAATGATGTTCTCGTAAGCTTCCTATTTGATTACAATAAAATTTTGTAACTACTTTGCGGATAATAACTGACTTCCCCTCGTAGGTACCTCTATAAAAAATAATGGGCTGTACGACTAATTTTTTTTTTTTTTTTTTTTGTTGATATAATGTACTCCGTCTTTTCCAAGTTGTGACCTGGAACTGTTAATTGACATTTGTATCCCTTGGTGACGAATATCTTTATCATTTCCCAAGTGAGTCATCTTTGGAATTTGAAAGCTATATTTCTCAGAAGTGTAGAAGTGTTTATCGAGAGCATATATGAGGTTATGCCCTGCAGTCGCAAGTGTCTGCCAGTATGTTCAAAACTTCTGAACGACATTTCTCACGGTCTCTTTTACATAAAATTAACAAAATTTGCAGAAGGAAACAGACTTACCTCTATTACGTACTTCAGTGTGGGTGACTGCCTGAGGTAGACTATTTTTTTTTTAAATAATGTTGTGTACGTTCATAGAGACCAACTAAAAATGCGCTGTTCCTCATTGTATCTGACAGTAAACTTTGCTTTCTTTGAGGGTAGGTCTGCTTGGGTGTCTTAGTCCAAACGACATTTCGATTTCTTTTACGAGGGGCGTTCAGTAAGTGATGCAACAAACGTTTTCTAAAATCGGATTGGTTTTATTCAGGATTCCAATACACATATTATTTCGCACTCTTTTGGCTGCAAAACCCTGTTTTTCAATATAATCTCCGTTCAATGCAACGGCCTTACGCTACGTTACTGGGAGGGCATGTATGCCCGCATTGTACCACTGTACTGGTCGTCGCCGGTTGTTGCATCAATAACCTCAAATGGCTCTGAGCACTATGGGACTCAACAGCTGAGGTCATCAGTGCCATAGAACTTAGAACTACTTAAACCTAATTAACCTAAGAACATCACACACATCCATGCGCGAGGCAGGATTCGAACCTGCGACCGTAGCAGCAGCGTGGTTCCGGACTGAAGCGCCTAGAACCGCTCGGCCACTCCGGCCGGCTATCAATAACCTCCCCAACATCCACGTACTGTTTCCTGCGGAGTGCATTCTTCATTGGACCAAACAGATGGAAGGCGGAAAGTGAGAGATCGGACCGTGTGTTGGATGAGGATGAACAGTCCAGTGAAATTTTGGGGCGTTGCGTTGTGAGAAGGAGAAGATCGCTTGCATTTTTGTGGCACCCCGAATGACAGCGTACGCACGTTCCAACATTTCAGAAATCACAACTGTGTGCGGCCAATCAGCACGTGGGAAATCCGACAGGTTAGCACGACCTTGCTGGGACGATAGCAAACGCTTCGCCGAACGACTCGCCATCCTTTCATTCACTACCTGGTCTTCATCGAAATTCTGTGTACCTATGAATATCTGTGATGCTCTAGTTTTCCGCCAAAAGATAGCTAGTGACAGCTCGCTGGTTGGAACGCACCTCCGTTATAGACACCATTTTGAAGACTACGTATAGAGCCGTGACCTATCGGAACTTCATGAGACTACAGGGGCTGAAGTGGGAATATTCCATGATGTCCCACAACAAATTCAGCAATTTTTCAACCGAAGCTGGCCGAGAAAAAATGTGTGTTGCCTTTCTTACTGAACGCTCGCAGTTGTTGGTCTTGGTTTGCCCAGTTTGTTAAGAACTGTTTGTGAAAACTATCTTTGTCAAAGGCGTCTACAGATCTGATTTACAGTGACTTGAGATCTTCTTTGGTGCTCATCACCGTTTAGGATTTGGTATCGAAAAACTCGTAGTTCCATTTTGTCTATCTGCTGCTGTCCATTCTTTTTGATGTGGCGATAGAATTGTGGCCGTGTTTACAGTGCGTCTCTTTTGGCGAAGAGTTCTTGTTTTCATGTTTTCTGTAGGCGTGAATCATCTGCGACCATTTTGCATCTACTCCTCCATAGTACCAACTCCATGCATTACGGTCTTCAGCCATCGGCCACTCGTTTGCTCGTTTACGAGCCCCGCCCACAACGATTTCATTTTCGCTACTGTTATAATTATTTCTCCAAGTTCAGTTTGTTTCCTGGCCTATACCTCTCCTAGTAGCTCCCTTTATGCATCCACCCACTAGCCACTGAATAACTTTCAATTTTTGATTGGTTTTGACGTTATTGCCCCTCCCGCCGGATGTTCGAGTCCTCCCTCGGGCATAGGTGTGTGTGTTGTTCTTGGCATAAGTTAGTTTAAGTAGTGTGCAAGTCTAGTGAGCGATGACCTAAGCAGTTTGGTCCCTTAGGAATTTACACACATTTGAACATTTTTTCACGTTAAAAGTCTACGTCACGGTGTCATAAGTAAAAACTGCTAATACATGGGGGGCGTTGGGGGAAGGGGCACTCATTAAGATTTAATTATAACCGCGGACGAATAAAGATATGCAGTTAATTTTTAGTTTGTTTCCCGGTACGTATCTGTAGTCATGGCAGACTTCGAAATCCCACAATACCGCAGCACTCCACTGTGGGAGCCAAAACTAAATTGCGCAGTCCACTGTTAACTGTAGTGTCATTCGGTAATTCATTTTTCTCATTTGAAGAGCAACAACGCTGTAACAATCCATGTTGAGTCGGTGGATGTGTACGGCAACAAATTAGGTGGCTCAGACGCTTCCAGTGTGGCCAGATTGGTATGAATGACGAAAACGAAATGGCAGACGATCTGTCTGTGAAGAACCGGAAGTCGTGAGAGAAGAGACCAGAGTATCACAATCGAGGTGACCGTGAGAAAAGTGAAAATCAATCATGAATTAGTTTTCAACAACTTGCTCTACATTTTGTACCTAACAAAAGTTGCCGCCCCCTCGGCTCCACCACTGTCCACAACCATTAAAAAAGCTCGCCGAATCGAGGCAGCAACAGAAATGCAGCAGCTGTGTTAGGCCGGTTCAGCTGACTTATTTAGCCGCTTAATCTCACGGACGAGTGTCAGCTGTATCTGTAGGATCGGACAAAAAAGCAATGCAAGCAGAGGAAACATATGGATTCACCATTGCCGAAAAGGTATCGGACAAGGTGATACTGGGTGTTTTTTTGGACTGCCAATATGTGGTGCTAACAGATCATGCTCATGTGGGGAAACCGTCACAAGAACATGCTGCCGAAATCCCTTGACGAGGTTATGTGAGTCTGTTAAGACGAAGCGCACGGGATGCTATACAAGTACGTGTATTTGATCCTCGACGACGTCCCTAATCATTCTGCCAGGACAGTCAAACATGCTGCTTCTTCGGGCTATCAAATTTTGTCTCACTCCCCGTAGATAAAGCTTGGCTGTTGTCTTTCACTAATTGCCTCTACTTTTCTGTCTCGCAGATAAGTAATTTCTTCTTGTTGTTATGGTCTTCAGTCCGAAGACTGGTTTGATGCAGCTCTCCATGCTACTCCTCCCTGAGCGAGTCTCTTCATCTGCGAATAACTAATGCAACTTGTGTGCTTCTGAATCTGCTCACTATATTCATCTTTTGTTCTCCCTATACGATCCCCCCCTCCCTCCCTCCACGAACACACACATACACACATTTACCACCAATACTAAATTGGTGATCCCTTGGTGCCTGACAACTGATCCCTTCTTCTAGTTAGGTTGTAACAAAATTTCTTTTCTCCCCAATTTTGTTCAGTGCCTTCTCATTAACATGTAGTCTTCAGCATTCTTTTGTAGCACCACACTTCAGAAGCTTCTATTCTCTTCTTTTCTAAACGGTATATCGTCCACGTTGCTCTTCCATACATGGCTCCACTCCGTAGAAATGCTTTCAGAAAAGACTATATTCGATGTTAACAAATTTATCTCCTTCAGAAACGTTTTTCTGGCCATTGCTAGTCTACCTTTTACACCCTCTCTACTTCAGCCATCATCACATGTTTTGCAGTCCATATAGTAAACCTCATCTCCTACTTTTAGTGTCTTGTTTCCTAATCTAATTTCCTCAGCGTCGTCTTATGTAATTTGACTACATTCCATTTTCCTTTTATTGCTTTTGTTGATGTTCATCTTATATCCTTCTTTCAAGACACTGTCCGTTCAGTTCCTCTTCCAAGTCCTTTGCTGTCAATGACTGAATTACAGTATCCTTGGCAAACTTCAGCGTCTTTATTTCCTCTCCCTGAACTTTAATTTGTACTACAATTTTTTCTTTGGTTTCCTTTACTGTTTGCTCAGTGTGCATCGGGGATAGGCTGCAACCCTATCTCACTCGCTTCTCAACCACTGATTCTCTTTTATGTCCATCGACTCTCACAACTGCCGTTTTGTTTCTGTATAAGTTGTATGCAGTCTTTCGCTCCCTGTATTTTAGCCCTGATACTTTCAGTATTTCAGTTGATTATCCGAGAATCATGTGATGTAATATGAACGTACCAGGATTTTAGCACAGATTTCGAAGTATTGGGACACATTCGGTGTAACAGCCATCGAAATTCGCACCAGGAAGTCTCAGCAACCGGACTATGGCTATAACCTCAGCAACGCTCAGGGTCCAGCACTGAATCTAATTAAGAAGATACTCAGCTATCACAACGATCTTGCGGTCAGGCCGGACGGAGTAACTACACCTACGCTACCACAGACGCCGACGCCATCGCCTCCTCGGCCGCCCACGGCGCCCTCAGACGTGGACCGTGTGGATAACGGCTTGGGGGGGGGGGGGGGGGAAGCGATATAAACTGGCGGCACGCCACCAGGAGCTCAGTTCGTCACCGCACCTGACGATAGCAATATGTTTAATCGAAGGAATATTGTGCTCGTTGGACACTATGAACCGGCAGTACACCAGTGGACTGTTGGATGGATTAATTATCTTGCTTGGATACAAAACAAATAAAATGTTTCGAATTTCAAATACAATGGGGAAGAACTATGCAGAGAGAGAGAGAATATTCGTTGTTAACCAGCCATGATAGTTCTAAAGATACGTTTCAAGGCGCAGCATAGACTATATCGCTTACCAATGCATCGATAGCTCGCAGGTGGGTAGCAAGTTGTAGCGTCGATCCCACGAGTGTGTGATCTCTAACTTGGGTTCTCTCTATGTCATAATGTCGTAACGAGATGGAATTAATAACAAGCCTTGACTCTGACTCCAAGGTACTGGCGATCGGAGCATGCTGTTCCTAGTACGCCGGCGGATGCTGTGACCATGTACTCGCTGACAAAGAACGAATAAGCCTCCGAAAGTGAACGAGAAAGGAATACGACGAATGAGACGAAATGGATGAGAGAAATGAGTGAGCGAGGTGGATTGCGGTGTTGCAAGCTGTTTATAACCTGAGTAGTGTGCTTCCACGGCCGGGAACATAATCCGTTTTGCCAACTTTACAGGGAAGCTGCACTGACCTACTCCGGTTACGTCTTTATGGTGGAGACGAGGTCTTTTTTAGCTCTAGGCCAGCCCTCTTTACGTGACAACAACTAGTAGAAACGGAAGTAAACATCTAACTCTGCAACTGCACGGGACACGGTTTTTCCTAATAGCCACTGTCAGATTAGGATCTTTAATAAAAGTGATTTGTGGTAATCACTTAGTTATTCTGACATCACCGTCCAAAAGTCTAATCCTCGCACAACAGATCTGTAGTTTTCGAACTTCACACATACTTAATTTAGCGGGAAAGATTTGCATATTAAGTTACTTGTAATTGACCCGCGAATGCAGTCATTCGATTTGTAATTTCATCCGTTGTTAGAGTCCGTGATAGGAATTTGACTGGATTTATTAAATGCTCTTTCTTTATGTGGGCTAGATGTAATGATTTCCCAGCCCTCGCTAGAGTGACCGTTAATCGGTCTGGGAAAGTCCATTACTTACAATGGTACCCAGTGACTTCTTCCTTTTGCCCCACTGAAGAGGTGGAAAGTTTCCTCAACAGCCAAAATACCGATTTGTACAGCCAAGCCCTCTACCCAGTCATTCATCACTGGCGAAAATGTGTCGCAAGGAAGGGTGAATGTACAGGGTGTACATTAATAAGACCGACAAACTGCAGGGACGGATTCCTGACTTGAAATGGAGGTTCAAATGGTTCAAATGGCTCTGAGCACTATGGGACTTAACATCTATGGTCATCAGTCCCCTAGAACTTAGAACTACTTAAACCTAACTAACCTAAGGACAGCACACAACACCCAGTCATCACGAGGCAGAGAAATGAAATGGAGAAAAAAAGATCCTACGAATATATGTCCGGAAATGTATCGTTGTCACTGTTGCTGGCGCTGTCGAATGACAGGTCGTCTGACTATGTGCCGTGTATTCTTTGTGTGTTGCAGACTGTGTGATTAACGCAGCGTACGGTAAGCAGCAGAATGGCCCGGTGTTCACGTCGGGAACAAGCCGAGATGGCGTTTTTGTACGGTTAAACGGATGAAAACGGTCGAGAGGCAGCACGGCTATAACAGAACAAGTACCCTCACAGACGCCAACCACATCACACAACACTCGACGCCCTTTTTGTGTGTTTGTGTGATCATGGGTCCTTTCAAACAGACGAACGTGCAAGGAGGCTGTGGACTGTGCGTACGCCAGATTTGGAGGACTGGGTTCCACAGAATAGTAAGACGAGCTATAGTAGACGCCCCAAATCTGGTGTACGCACAGTCAACCGCCTCCCTGCATGTTGGTCTGTCTGAAAGGATGCATAATCATACAAACGCCAAAAAGGAGCCTGAAATGTTGCATGATGTTGTTAGTGTCTGTGAGGATACTTATTTTGGATAGCCGTGCTGCCTCTCGACCGTTTCCACCCTCGTAAAGCGCCACAATCTGGTGCAAGTCTTTCAAATGGACGCCATTTCGGCGACTTGCGTGGTCTTGAAACCGAAAGGTCACCCATCCAGCTACTAGCTAGGCCCAACATTGCTTAACTTCGGTGCCACGAACGTGGTAAATCCGTTGGCACCAACAAAGATATCTGCACTCAGTTTGAATTTTCGGTATTTGATACTTGAGTGGCCGGCCGCGGTTGTCTAGCGGTTCAGGC
This sequence comes from Schistocerca americana, assembly GCF_021461395.2. Classification (NCBI taxonomy): domain Eukaryota; kingdom Metazoa; phylum Arthropoda; class Insecta; order Orthoptera; family Acrididae; genus Schistocerca; species Schistocerca americana. Next base: position 464,203,620 of record NC_060130.1, read on the forward strand.
GCTCAGTCCGGAACCGCGCGACTGCTACGGTCACAGGTTCGAATCCTGCCTCGGGCATGGGTGTGTGTGATGTCCTTAGGTTAGTTAGGTTTAAGTAGTTCTAAGTTCTAGGGGACTGATGACCACAGATGTTAAGTCCCATAGTGCTCAGAGCCATTTGACCCTTTTTTTTTATACTTGGGAAAAACACACAGATATGATTCTCACTTTGAACATATACCTTTAAAAATCTCACCATCAGAAAATTGATAGTATTCGCTGTTTTTTCACAGTCTTTGATGTCCTTTGATTCATGTATGATATTTTACTGTCATGTGAATGACGCCACATATGTAAAACAAATGGAAGAACTAATTTGATTTTCATTTAAAATAATAAATTTTATAACTGTTATTCTGCAAATTCTAATAACGTTATCACTAACAAATATCAGGCATTCTCATGGATATCTAACCATTTGTTAAAAATTTTGGGAGGTAAAAAATGTTTATCTCATCTTACTACCGGCTGAACGACTTTTCATCAATATAACGTTTTGCTTATACGAAACATGTTGAAACCTTTGTAAATTCTAAAGGACTGACACGACTTTACGTTTCAGCACGGTGGTCCAAGTTTTCCTGGAGAGCGGAGTAAACGAGCTTGCGGTGACCCATTCGACGGCCACGACAATGGCACAAAATTTATCCCTATTTTCAAAACAATTTTACACCGCGATTTCCTGTTAGTTCTACAGAAGAGTTATATCACTAAATTTTTGTCACAGAGATCTGCTTCTCCGGCTGCAAATGTAGCACAGTTCAATAAAACACTGAAGCATGTGTGTTAGTTATTATTGAAGTTACAAGAATGCATTGCTGTTTCTTTCATGAGCTGATGGTCACTGTTCTTCTAGGTAAAAGAAGATTACAGATGTCTTTAATGAGTCAAAAGTAATTTGGGAAGAAAAAGTTAGGCGCTTCACACTGTTTATTAATATGTCAAGTTTGTGAATTTGTTCAAAATCAACGATAAAGGTAAAATAATGATTAATAAGCACGTAGGATTGAAAAAAAATTATAATGAAGTCTTAGAATCAGTTTCCGGGTTTCTAAATTTAGGGCAGCTAAAGACAACAGCTGGATGGACAGACAAAGGCATTAATGGAAGGGTAAAAGTAGCCTGGAGTGTTTGCTTTCTGTGAGGGAAACAAATATTTCAGAGTCCTGCCTTCGACATGGCTTAAATGGAAAGCTTACAACAGTCAGGGTGTATGAGTGGTAGCATTAAACTTTTCATTAGCACCGCGATAAAATCAAGCTGTCACCATGACACGTGATCATGGTGTACGGAAGAACATTACGTCAGTACTAATTTAATATGAAAACTAATAATTATAGCTAATGAGAGTAATACATTTTTAGGTTCGGTTAGTACCTCCATGTACATGTAAGAAGAGCAAACCTTTATGCTTATTTTCCCATGGGCAGCAAGTCTGTTGTTGAAGCGTAGACATGTGGACACATAACGGTTAGCGCACTAGTGATGTTGTTACGACCGTACAGAAAACGTCGGGTAGTAAATTATGTGACGTGTTTGCAGGAAGACTATTAGAAACAGAGAAAAAAACTAACACATTGAATTCGGTACGTATTACGGTAATAATGATCGCAGTATCTGCACGTATACCACTAACACCCTGCATATAGACTACGTGATCAAAAGTATGAGAACACCCCCAAAACATACGTTTTTCATATTAGGTGCATTGTGCTGCCGCCTGCTGCCAGATACTCCATATCAGCGATCTCTGTAGTTATTAGACATCGTGAGAGAGCAAAATGGGGCTCTCCGCTGAACTCACGGACTTAGAACGTGGTCAGGTGATTGGGTGTCACTTGTGTCACACGTATGTACGCGAGATTTCCACACTTCTAAACATCCCTACGTTCAGTGTTCCCGATGTGATAGTGAAGTGGAAACGTGAAGGGACACGTACAGGACAAAAGCGTACAGGTCGACCTCGTCTGTTGACTGACAGAGACCGCTGACAATTGAAGAGGCTCGTAATGTGTTATAGGCATATATCTATCCAGACCATCACACAGGAACTCCAAACTCCATCATGATCCACTGGAAGTGCTATGACAGTTAGGCGGGAGGTGAGAAAACTTGGATTTCATGGTCGAGCGGCTGCTCATAAGCCACACATCACGCCGGTAAATGCCAAACGGCGCCTTGCTTGGTGTAAGGAGCGTAAACATTGGTCGATTGAACAGTGGAAAAACGTTGTGTGAAGTGACGAATCACGGTACACAATGTGGCGATCCGATAGCAGGGTGTGGGTATGCCGAATGCCCAGTGAACGACATCTGCAACCGTTTGTCCTGCCAACAGCATAATTCGGAGGTTCAAATGGCTCTGAGCACTATGGGACTTAACTGCTGTGGTCATCAGTCCCCTAGAACTTATAACTAGTTAAACATAACTAACCTAAGGACATCACAAACATCCATGCCCGAGGCAGGATTCGAATCTGCGACCGTAGCGGTCTTGCGGTTCCAGACTGCAGCGCCTTTAACCGCACGGCCACTTCGGCCGGCCAAAATTCGGAGGCGGTGGTATTATTGTGTGGTCGAGTTTTTCATGGAGGGGACTTGCACCCCTTGTTGTTTTGCGTGGTACTATCACAGCACAGGCCTACATTGATGTTTTAAGCACATTCTTGCTTCCCACTATTGAAGAGCATTTCGGGGATGGCTATTGCATCTTTCAATACGATCGAGCACCTGTTCGTAATGCACGGCCTGTGGCGGAGTGGTTACATGACAATAACATCCTGTAATGAACTGACCTGCAGAGAGTCCTGACCTGAATCCTATAGAATACCTTTGGGATGTTTTAGAACGCCAACTTCGTGACAGGCCTCACCGACCGATATCGATACCTCTCCTCAGTGCCGCACTCTGTGAAAAATGGGTTTCATTCCTCAAGAAACCTTCCAGCATGTGACTGAACGTATGCCTGCCAGACTGGAAGTTGTCATCAAGGCTAAGGGTGAGCCAACACCATACTGAATTCCAGCATTACCGATGGAGGGCGCCAAGAACGTGTAAGCCATTTTCAGCCAGGTGTCCGGACACTTTTGATCACATAGTGTATATGCAAACTATGAGATCATCAGTTGTTCGCTCAAACGGTTTACTTGATACTGATGTACACTTCGCAGCACAAAAATTGGTTGCAGAAAACTGCAGCCACTGTCGAAGTCCGGTACAGTGTTGATGGGGACGTAATGTAACATTCCGTTTTATTAGATTGAGTGGAGAGTATGCGGAAGGGGAATTGCAAATTGAAATATCACTCAAAAATCGTTTTTTCTGTAATCTAGATCTACTCTAAGAAGACATAACCGCTTTGCTGCATATAAAACAACGCTGTTAGTAGCAGTAGCTATACTACACAGCCCCTTAACAGGGATTAATTTCCTGGACGTTACTGTAGTGCATTCTACTGCAGTGATATTGTAGTGCATTCCAGTGCAGTGGGAAGTCGCTTGCGGCAGCTACAGCTCACGTGAGCCGTCCCCACAATCAAGTTGCTGCGAATGTAAGTACGCTGATAAGACAACGTGTAGGTAAACATCAGGTGACACACCATTAGATTCGGTTGTCCTTATGGATTCGACATACCTCGAAGCCTAGACGTAGAGGTGACGCTTTACGATCAGATAAGCTTACGGAGTAACGAGGGGGAAAGATTGCAGTAAAATTTCGTTGATAATGCGTTACACGTTGGAATGTTCAATGCTGACACGTGCTTTGAAATGATTCGGAACTGCAGATACTGTGCCTGAACAACAGTGGTAACGTTTAAAGCTCTTTAACATTGACAATGGCGTCCGTCGTTGAAAATAGACCTGAGGTAATGAATACCATCATATACATACACCCGACGATTTCGCGCGTTGGTCATTAACAGCTGAAAAAGACGTACATGGCTGTCGACCACTTTCGTGTCAACGTCCCACTATCGCAAATGCAGCCAATGCAACAGGGCGCGATGCAGGATATGATATGCACTCGCTAACTCCTAGCCGCACGGCTTGAGGCGCCATGTAACGGATTGCGCGGCCTCTCCTGCCGGAGGTTCGAGTCCTCCCTCGGGCATGGGCGTGTGTGTTGTTCTTAGTTTAAGTATTACGTAAGTCTAGGGACCGATGGCCTCAGAAGTTTGGTCTCTTAGGAATTCACACACATTTGAATATTTTTTCGCTAACTCCCACCTATATGGAAAGATTGGTGGGTTTACGCCACAATCGCTCGTTGTCAAGTCCCGTCAACCTCCCGTCGCGAATACCGCAGAAAGGCTGTTTGAATGAACATTGGTTACCCCAAGCTTTCAAGCAGGGATAATGGCGGACTCGATCAACCAAAAATTTGAGTTTAGCAATTTGTGATGGAAAACAAACATGCATCTACTGATCGATCTCCAGATTTGAGTGAGTGGGCGGAGGCATCGGACGCGAACACCGAAGCAAGCATTCGAGCCCTCAAGGACAGGCATGACTGATCGCGGAAAGCTGTGACGCAAAAGAGGCTCAAACGCCCCTTACACAACGCCAGGGCCGCGCGGGATTAGCCGAGCGGTGTAAGGCGCTGCAGTCATGGACTGTGCGGCTGATCCCGGCGGAGGTGGGGGAAGGGAATAAGGTCATACAGGATCCACGTGGGGGAGGGAAGATGGATGCGATAGGCGAGGCAAAGAGCATGGCGTTCTAGGGTCTGAAGGGATTTGTAAAAGGTAGGGGGAGCAGAGATCCAGGCAGGGTGGGCGTAGCAAAGGATAGGGTGAATGAGGGATTTATATGTATGGAGGATGGTTGAGGGGTCCAGACCCCAAGTACGGCCGGAAAGGAGCTTGAGGAGACAGAGTCGGGAGCGTGCCTTGGCTTGGATCGTCTGGAGGTGGGGGGTCCAGGAGAGGCGACGGTCGAGGGTGACACCAAGGTACTTAAGGGTAGGGGTGAGGGGGTGAGGGCGATAGGACGGTCATAGATGGTGATGTAGAAATCGAGGAGGCGGAAGGAAGGGGTGGTTTTACCTACAATGATCTCCTGGGTCTTGGAAGGATTGACCTTAAGCAACCACTGGTTGCACCAAGCAGTGAACCAGTCAAGATGGGATTGGAGAAGGTGTTGGGAGCGCTGCAAGGTGGGGGCAAGGGCAAGGATGGCGGTGTCATCGGCGTACTGGAGAAGATGGTTGGGGGGTGAAGGCGGAGGCATGTCAGCCGTATACAAGAGGACACCGGCGGAGGGGGAAAAAGGTGTAGGAATCCGTGTTGTGGATGGTGACGTAGGAAGGACGTTGGGAAAGAAAGGAGCCGATCAGACGGACGTAGTTAATAGGAAGGGCGAAGGTTTGGAGCTTGAAGAGGAGACCGGAATGCCACACACAGTCATAGGCTCGTTCAAGGTCAATGGAGAGGAAGATGGCCGAACGACGGGATTTAAGCTGTTCGGAGAGGAGATGAGTGAGGTGAAGGAGAAGGTCATCGGTAGAGAAGGACGGCCGAAAGCCACACTGGGTAACGGGAAGGAGGCAGTGCTGGCAGAGATGTTGGTGGATGCGTCGGGTGAGGATGTATTCCAGGACCTTGCTGAAGACCGAGGTAAGGCTGATGGGATGGTAGGAGGAGACAGCGGACGGCGGTTTACCAGGTTTGAGGAACATCAGGATATGGGAGGTTTTCCACAGGTCGGGGTAGTACCTGGTGGACAAGACTACATTGTAGAGCCTGAACACGGTGGAGAGGAAAGAGGCAGGAGCTTCGCGGAGGTGGCGATAGGTGACACGATCGTGACCAGGAGCGGTGTTGCGTTTTGTGCGGAGTGTAGCGATGAGATCCTGTGTAGTGATAGGGGCATTGAGTTCTGTGTGTGCAATGTTGTCCAAGTACTGGAAACCAGGTGCGAGGGAAGGAACAGAGGTGTCAGTTCGATTGTAGACACCTGGGAAGAGGGAGTAATCGAACTGGGGATCGTCAGGGATGGTAAAGACATCGGAGAGGTAGGAGGCAAAGTGATTGGCCTTACTAACGGCGTCAGGGAAGGGTTGGTTTTCATGTAGGAGAGGATAGTAGGGGGGGGGGGGTTAGATCCGGTAAGGCGGCGGAAGGCTGACCAGTACTTGACGAGTTGATTGGAAGGGTAGCGTTTAAACGGGTACATGTCTGTCGCCAGTCCCGGCGTTTCTTAGCAGCGAGCAAGTTACGGATGTGTCTCTGGAGTTGCCGGTGGCGTCGTAGTGTGTCCGGTCACGCGTGCGGAGGAAGGCACGGTAGAGACGGCGGGATTCACGGAGGAGGAGGACGGCCTGTGTGGGTAAGGTAGGACGGTGGGGGTAGATGGCGACAGAAGGGACGTGGGCCTCTGCCGCTCCAGTGCTCGCTTCGCCCATTTATACTCGTGTACCGCGCAACTGCGCAATCGGCCACAGATGCAAATGCGCCAGAGACGTTGATCGGCGGCAGAGACGTGCACAGTGCGCTAGTTACATCTATGACTCCGCAGCCGATCTGTGTTGGCATGTCGATATATCATTGTGAGCTGCACTGTGACGACGTCTTTGTAAGTTTATTACACCAAGTGCCGGATTCCATGATTTATCAAGGTTGAAGCCACTATCTCTATTAATTAAATTTGTTGTCAAGCGAATCTCAGTTGCCTCCTTCACTATCGAGTCCCAAAAAGATGATGTAGTTGCCAAAATTTCGACGTTGTCATACAACATATTGTGACCGGCGTCAATACAGTGCTCTGCCACTGCCGACTTGTTAGGTTGTTAAAGTCGAGTGTACCTCCGGTGTTCTGTACATCTTTCTTGGACAGTATGAGTTATTTATCCAATGTAAGAAAGGCCACATTCACATGAAATTTTGTAAACTCCATATTTTCTGAGCAGCAAATCATCTTTGACGGAGTCCACGGGTGCAGCTGTCTTGGGTGGAGGACGAAAAATCACTTTTACTTTGTGTATGCTGAGAATCCGTCCTATTTTTGATGAGAGGCTACCCACATATGGCAGGAAAGCCATCGATTTAAAGGTTTCTTCGTCTTCTTCTGCTTTCTTTGTGCCCTCTTTTAGTTTCATTTTCAGTGCCTTCTGTATTTGCTGTGGGGAGTACCAACTGCCTTCAAACACTCTTTGTAAGTGGGAAAGTTCATCTTGCAGACTGCTTTCGTCAGAAATAATATGCGCTCTATGGGTCAAAGTTCAGAGAACACTCATCGTCTGGGCACGATGGTGGCAGCTATTTGCAAGTGAATACAAATCCGTGTGCTTCGGCTTCTGATACACTTCCTGTACCAAAGTGACATCCTCTCTGCGCCGAACCAGTGCAAATAGCAATAACTAGCGCATTGTGCACGTCTCTGCCGCCGACCAACGTCTCTGGTGCATTTGCATCTGTGGCCGCATGCGCAGTTGCGCGGTACACGACTAGAAAGGGACGAAGCGAGCACTGGAGCGGCTTCTCGCTTACCATCTGCGCCCGTCCTGTCCGCCTCACCCGCACCCTCACCTACCTTGGCCTCACCATTGACTGTCACCTCACCTGGATCCCTCATCTCCGCTCCATCCAATCCAAAGCCCATAACCGCCTCCGACTCCTCAAACTCCTCTCTGGCCAGACATGGGGGTTGCACCCCTCTACCATCCTCCACACCTACAAATCCTTAATCCGTCCCATCCTCTGTTATGCCAGTCCCTCCTGGATATCTGCCCCCCCCCCCCCCCCAAGTTCTATACGTCCCTCCAGATCCTTGAGTGTCATGTACTCTGCCTTGCCTTCCATATATGCCTTCCGTCCCCCACGCGGATCCTCTATGACCTCATTCCTTTCCCCCATCTCCTCCTATTCCTCGAACATATCAGCATCCTCTACGCCTCCCGCCGCCTTGATTCCCCTCACCCACTGGTTGCTCCTCTCCTCTTCCATCCCCGCCCCCTGCCATGTCTTCACTGTTGTGTCCCCCCTACCCTCCATCTCTACACCCTTCATCTCCTTCCCCAAGGTGGCTTCCACCAACTCCCCCTCCCGGATGATGCTCTCTCTCCCTCCATTTATCCCTCCTATCAACTCTGATCCTCACTCCCCCTCCTTTCCTCTGTCCTTTTCCTGGGCTCCCTCTCCCACCTTCCATCCTCTTTTTTCCCCACCTCCCCTCTCTCTGCCCCCTTCTCCCCCCGAGTCCTTTTGCATTTCCCTCCTCTGCCTCTTCTCATTCCCTCTCGCGTCTGCCCTGCCCCTCTCCCTCCTTATGCGTCCTCTCCCTCCTTGGTTCCCCCCCTTTTTGTTTTTTCCTTTCCTCCCCCCTTGTTTTTCCTCCTCCTCCAGGTCCTCCCCCCCATCTGCCTTTGCCTTGGAAGTGTCATCTTTGTGCCGCCATTTTCGTGCAGTGTTTTACAGAGAGTGTTTTTACAGTTAAGTGTTCCGTGTTGTGTCTTTTGAGAAGCATTGCGAACGGCCATCGTACTGTCGCTGGGTGTGATTTTTTTTTTTATCTCTTGCGAACAGAAACCAGACTGTCGCCATGTTTTTTAATTGTGTGTCTACTATGTTACTTGTCTGATTCCTGTGTATTTTATTAACATTGCCAACCCCTTTTGCTTTCTGTTTTAACTTTCCGCATTTTTCCGCCATTTTACACTTTAAGTCACCGTTTTATCGCCTGTTTTTCTTGTTTCTTTCCTCTTCCGTTTTTAAAAAAAGTCTGTAGGCTGTAGAGCAGCGTACTAAGCTGCTGCCAGCCCGCCCCCTTCGGGGGGAATTGAAAATCAATAAAGGGAAAAAAAACTGGAGCGGCAGTCTTTCGGCTCACTCTAAAGATGGCTGGACGTTATACAGCTGAAATATTAGAAGAAGGAGAATTCTTGCGGCTGCACACCCGAAACTTAATGGAACAGTCTTTGCGCCGCCAAAACCTGAAGACTGATGGGGATTAAATGATGATGATTAGGACAACACAACACCCAGTCCCTGAGCGGAGAAAATCTCCGACCCAGTCGGAAATCGAACCTGGGCCCTTAGGACTGACATTCTGTCGCGCTGACCACTCACCTACTAGGGGCGGACAATAATTAATAAGAAAATAGGAATGTACGTAAGCTACTATAAACAATATAGTGAACGCATTATCATAGCCAAGACAGATCCACCGTAGTAATACAAGGATATAGGCCAAGCTGCACTGAAAATGCTGAAGAGAGTGGAGAAATGTATGTTGAGGTTGAGGAAATTATTCAGGTAGTTAAGGGAGACGAAAATTTAATTGTGGTCGTGGACTGAAATTCGATAGTAGGAAAAGAAAGAGAACGAAAATAGTAGATGAATATGGGCTGGGGGAAAGGAATGAAAGAGGAAGCAGCCTCGTAGAATTTTGCACAGAAAGTAAATTAAGCATCGCTAAGACTTGGTTTAAGAATCATGTAGGAAGGTTGCCTCTGTGGAGACACTGGAAGGTTTCAGATTGATTATACAGGGTGGTCCATTGATTGTGACCGGATTTCTTTCTGTGGGGAAAGTTGAAGGATATTTGCTATCGTGATCCGCCGACAACGCCTGACAACATGCGTCAGCGCATTGTCAATGCATGTACGAACATACGGAAGGCGAACTACTCGCTGTTGAGAGGAATGTCGTTACAAGTATTGCCAAATGGATTGAGGTTGAAGGACATCATTTTGATCATTTATTGCATTAATGTGGTATTTACAGGTAATCAAGCTGTTACAGCATGCGTTCTCAGAAATGAGAAATGGTTCAAATGGCTCTGAGCAGTATGGGACTCAACATCTATGGTCATCAGTCCCCTAGAACTTAGAACTACTCAAACCTAACTAACCTAAGGACACCACACTACACCCAGTCTCAGAAATGAGAAGTTCACAGAGGTACATGTATCACATTGGAACAACCGAAATAAAATGTTCAAACGTACCTAAATTCTGTATTTTAATTTAAAAAACCTACCTGTTACCAACTGTTCGTCAAAACTGTGAGCCATATGTTTGCGACTATTACAGCGCCATCTATCACAAAGCGAAAAAAGTGGTCCAACTAAAACATTCATATTTCTTTACGTACTACATGAATATGTAATAAAAATGGGGGTTCCTATTTAAAAAAAACAGTTGATATCCGTTTGACCTATGGCAGCGCCATCTAGCGTGCCAACCATAGCGCCATATGGTTTCCCCCTTCAAGCTAGACAAGTTTCGTTCTTTATAGTTTTTTCGTTTTATGCTTATTTCGTGAGATATTTGGCCCGGTCACTATCAATGGACCACCCTGTATAACGGTTAAGACAGATATACTGCAACCATATTTTAAACTGTAAGATTTTTTCAGGGGCAGATGTGGACCACAGTTATACAGTTACAAAAACATGAAAATGAAGATCCTCAAAACTACAGCTAACTTACGTTTCAACAAGGAATGCAAACAACTAAACATTACTCCCAGATACATCAAGATTAATATTGGCAACAGCACCTCTACAACAGGTCGAAAATCAAAACAAAACGCTGAAAAACACTGGCTGGAATCTGAAATCAAGCGACTTCGCAGAAATAAAGACCTGCTCAACAGGAAACTTATGAACATACACCTAGAATTAGCTAATTACTTTAACAACAACACCCTGTTAATAATTATAGATGAAACCATCATTACTGTAACTAATGAATATATGAAGATCACTCGTAAACAGTTCCAAAAAATCGAAAAATTAAAAAATGAGCAGTTACACAGGCACAACAAAAGTTATAACGCAATGCACACACATCATTTTTACGATAGAGTTATCAATCAGACAGAGATAATATTAACAGACAGAGAAAACAACTTGGTAAACAGAGGGCTCAAATATAATGTACAACCTGAACTAAACCCCAAAATCATAAAAGATATTATTGTTGCAACTAAAAATGCCACAGATATAGCAAAGTTAAACAATGACGAAAAGACAGTTATAGCTCAAAAGGCTATGAAAGCCATAAACAATGAACTAAACAAACAAGAAACAAGTTATGAAGCTCACCAAGAGGACAGAAAAACACTCAAAGATATAAACAGAAAGCTAAGTAACCATAACGCTATAATACCTAAGGCAGAAAAAGGCAATACATTATGTATATTGAAAGAAGCAGAACACATAAGAAAAACATTAGATTTCTTTACTGAACATGGCATCACTGAAATACAAGAAGACCCAGCAAAAGCATTCCAGACAAAACTCAAATCAGTTCTTAAAAACACACAGTGAAAAGAAATATAGCACTATCATGAATCCTCAGGCACCAAAGCTAAGGTCACAACCAAAGATACATGAAGAAGGCTGTCCAATTCACCCAACTGTGAACTCAAGAAACAGCCCAGATTACAAAATTACAAACAAACTTAACCAGATTGTACCTAAGACATACACCTACACAAAACACTACTCAGTAAAAAACAATCAGCAGCTAACAGGCTAATGCACGCAGTAAATCATCCGAGCATTGACCGTAGTGTCCGTTCGGAGATTCCTGAACGTCGGCTATGGGACCAGTAGCGCTCGCAATTCTAGCGACGAGTTTTATTTCTTTTTTTATCTTTATTTTATTTTTTTTTATTTTTATTTTTTTTCCCACATCGGTTTCACATACCAGCTGCTTCACAGGGCCCAGAGGAAGAAAGCCAGGCGCATGAGGTCAAGTGACCTTGGCGGCCAGGCGACAGCGCTGTCTCAGTCGATCCATCGATTCTCGATGTGGTTCTCAGATGACTCCTCACAGCAATGCTGAAATTGGCTGGTGCCGCATCGTGCTGGAAGCACATCCTCTATCTAGGGTTCAGAGGTACATCCGACAGCAATACTGGCTACTCGTGTTCCACAAAGATGCCATGTCTCCGTCCGTTGAGGTGGAATGGAAGAATGTATGGTCGAATGCACTAAAGATGTCGGCCCACACATTAACACAGAACTGCTGTTGATGAGCACGAGGTCGAGCACGTCGTGGATTCGCCTGTGACATTTGAGTGTCAGTTCACATTCCCAGTCAGCGACATCGACACAATAGCTTGCATTAGTAGCACTAACAAAATTTTCCCAAAAATTACAATTTGACTTCAGAGACCATACGTTAGTTATCTAAATATATATATGTTTCGATGTTCACTACACCTGCATTGATATGAACGAATAGTTTCCGAACACACTGTATATTTTTCTAGAATATGCATCAGTTGTTACTCAGAACAACGCAATACAAAATCTTTCGAAATCCTAACTTTACATCTCTTAAAAAAATGAAAAATAGTGGACGTTAATAAATTGTTTGTTCGCCTTAAAACACGAACGCTTTCAAATGTCCGAAAGGCGTTTATGATGCCAAGTGATTTTTGTATCATAGAACGGAATGCACATGGAAATGTTCAGAGTGCCACATTTGAACGTGTCTGATCAAAATTATTTAATGTTCCGAGTCGATATAACTGTTGAGAACCGTTGTCCAGTACCATCGTGTGAGTTAAAGATAGTCAACAAAGTTCGCGCCACAGAATTACTCTGAAGTGTCAACTCGGTGCCGCTCTACAGAAACTTAACTCCGAAACTCGCCGTTAATTTTTTAAAATACCTTTACGTCGCTACTTGGCAAAAAAGCTTCAAGTCCGTAACTTTGTCACCTTCCGCGGATGAGAGAATTGAGCGACCTGCACTTGGCGTGCCTTCATTGTCTACTAACCTTGTACTAAAATCCCCACTCCGTATTTATATAACTGAAGCGGATCGCACATAAACGCTTGTTGAATTTTACACTTGCATAGACCTTCTTACAGTCAAGCCTTAATCTGATGAAGCATTCAATCGCTTCCCGTTACCAAATTCAGGCGATTTGCTAATTTCCTGAAAGTAGATAACTCACTTACTGCCCAGTGCAATACCTATCTCCCTGTCTGTGAAACTGTTCCCACAGGATTTTTATAACTGACAAAAGATTGTTTTTACGACTTATACGAGATTTTTCAAAATTTTCTTGGTCTGGATTGTCGTCCTGAACAGTCTCAAACTTGGAGCAGATTTCTCATTTGAACTGCCCTACACAACGCCATTAATAATTTTGATCCACGACTGTAACTGATACTCGATAATCTACAAAGCACAATTAAAAATGAAAATATAAATGAATAACTCAAGAACTACTATTCTGATCACAAAACAGTACTACTATCATGAATGTAATATGTACCTAGACTCTCATACCAAATTTGATGTTTGTAGCTTTAATCTGGAGTCGATATCAGTTGCAATCAAATTTCGGTATAAGACTAATAACTTTCGAACCATCGTTCACCAGAGCAAGAACATCCGGATTCTGGGGTGTTTAGGCATTCTGAATATAGCCCCGTAATCAAAATAATAGGTCATCAAGGAATGTAATTTCAATAATTAAAAATATTACTACAACTGTGATCACGCGAGTTACTGCTCGCCTCTTGCCTGTGTCTGTTGCACCAAATAGACCTCGTATCCCACACAATACGAGTGTGGAATCAAGATGCTGGTGTGTAACATCACCAATCCAGGATAATGAACATGTAAACACATCACAGCAAGAATTCTTTTTTAAACGCTCTTTAGTTGAAACATGCTTTTGCGTTTCCTGGGTCGGTTGACAAGGTTGACCGTTAGCATCGGAAGTCTGGAGTACAAAGCAAATGTCTGGCTGTCAAGAGGAATCTTCGTCATGGGCGTCGATTCTACCAATTAGCGTTTGCTGATCATCACGACATCTGTATTCTGAGGAATTAAACTTCATCAGGCTCCAGTATACGTGCCAGCTATGGTGCATAATTTGCAGATTTGAAAGTCATTTTTCTTCTCGTCTCCTTCTGCACCAGATCTACGCTCCTTTGGAAACGTATGGGCAGAGCGCGAACGGATGATGCTAGAAATGTATCTTCCTACTCGCGCCAAGAAACCTCGGTGCCTTTTGGAACGTCGCCTTAGGTGCCTGGAAGTAAATGACAGAAAATGAGAGAATTGTTTCCGACATTACTGACTCCTCTCTAGTTAGATGTAGGTGGCTATTGAAGAGAAAATCCTTTGGACTAAGCGCTAAAGAGACAACACGCTGTGCTCTTTTAAAGTACTAAAAAATCTGAAAAACAATGAATTGCTCATTCTCATAATTTCATGTTTTCTAAGCATTAAAAAATTTAACACAGTAAACCAAAACACAATTTTCGAAAGCAGGAATAGATTCCAATCCTAGCTCTGTACAGTTGCTTCTCAGTTCGTCAGCTACACACCGAATTACGAAGTCACTAAACTAAGCGCTGTGACCATCAAATATTTTTTACTGTTGTTCCATCCTTGAATCCTCCTGTTAGAGTTCATGTGCCTTTACCATGTCTGAAATCACAGACATGACACAGAGCAGATTTTCTTCAGAGATTTTAGAGGTTTCATGCTGCCTATTGAGTGTCAAGAAGGCGTAACTCCTTCAGTTAGATTCACAATTACAAGTCTCGTTTCTTTAACTTACATTTGTGAGCAATACTGCACAGTCTGTAACGTCATTAGCTCCTGCGTAAAATGTCGAGCAATTCAAATTTCCTGCCTCGGGCATGTATGTGTGTGATGTCCTTAGGTTAGTTAGGTTTAAGTAGTTCTAACTTCTAGGGGACTGATGACCACAGATGTTAAGTCCCACAGTGCTCAGAGCCATTTGAACCAATTCAAATTTCAGTCGACGACCCACTTTTGTACTGTCAACTGTTCACATACGTCCAGTGTTTATAAAAGCAACGAGCGAAGTTAACCCATTAAACTATGTTCAAAAAAATCTACTTTTTCGTATTTAGGGAGTTTCAAGAATGAAAATGTCCTCCTTTTACTCCATCGTGGAATTTCTTAACATGCAGGCATTTTACTGAGTACAAAAAATCCATTTATTTCTTTGCACACTCCGTATATTGTGTCAATTTTCTTGCTCTGCTTCAAATTATTTCATCGTGAACTTGAAGTTAAAACCTAATTTTCATTTTTCTTCTTCTTGTTATACTTTGTCATCCTTATTTATGAATAGTGGTAATGGTGGTTCTGGAGTTTTTCGGTGATGGGCTTAAAAGTTTCTTTGAGAGTACAATCTCTTCTCAGCTGCCTTCATCTTAGCTGTTACAGCTTTCGACTACATACACTAATGACAAGAAAATTCCAACACCAAAAATAATTAATGTAGAGTAATGAAATTATGGGACTACATTCGTCTGGGTAACATATTTAAATGATTAACATTGCAAGATCACAGGTTAATGTACGCACGAAATAAGCCATTGCAAAACTGAGATGCTTGCCCATCAATAACTGTTTTGACTGCCAGAATGTTGAATACAAACATGCAAAAGTACACGCATTGTGTTGTACAGGTGGAGGATGTCAGTTTGTGCTATGGAGTTCCATGCCTATAGCACTTGGTCGATCTGTAACAGGGACGATTATTGTTTCTTGTACGCTGGTGTTGTCGTCCGATGATGACGCATATGTGCTCGGCTGAGACAGATCTGGTGACTGATCCGGCCAAGCCAACATCTGGTCTCACTGTACAGCATGTTCGGTTACAACAGCGGTATGTGAGCGACCTTTATCCTGTTGGAATAAAGGAATGCTGCTCATGAATGGCAGCACAACATGTCGAGTAACATGCAGAGAGGTTGGTTGCAGGTTCTTAAATGGCCTCCTCCTGATCACCACTTGGCCAACACTGGCACCAATGCAGAACCAGCGTTCACCAGAAAGCACAACAGACCTCCATCCTGCCCTCCAGTGAGCTCTCACTTGACACCACTGAAGCCGCAAATAGCGGTGGTTTGGAGGCAGTGGAATGCACGCTACAGGGCATCTGGCTCGGAGCTGTCTTTGAAGTAGGCGATTAGTAACAGTTCTTTGTGTCGTTATGGTGTCAACTATTGCTCAGACTGCTGTTGCAGATGCAGTACCATGCGAAAGAGCCATAAGCCAAACGCGACCGTCTTCCCTCTCGGTAGTGCCACGTACCCGTCCGGAGCCCGGTCATCTCGCGGCCGTACATACCTGTAACCGCCGATGCCAGTAGCCATGTACAGTGGCTCATTCCTGCCGAGTCTTTCTGTCATATCGCAGAAGAAACATATAAATTCTCGTAGCCCTGTTACATGACCTCGTTTAACCTCAGTGAGGTGTTGATAATGGCGTCTTTGTCGCCTTAAGGGAATTCTTGACTAACATCAACTCACCATGTTCAATCTCAAAGGTAACTAACGCTCACGAACATTACAGCGTGTATTTAAAGCAAACACGATTTGCAACCTCATAGTGGCGCTACTGGCGCAGATCCTTTGTGACTGGTGTGGAATTTAAGCTGACATTATCTTTCAGACGTAGAAACACGCCTACCACATTTCGTTTATGTCGCACGACTCCTTCTTGGTGTTGCGATTGTTTTTTTCCGGCAGTGTATATCGAAAATTTTTTCTTATGTGTATACATAATGATAGAAAGACTAAATTATTAAGCCAGCGGAAAATTCTCGTATCGGAGCACAAAAAAGCGAATAATATTCTGTTTAAAAGACACTGACCTGCTACCTAATTGTACCTCCTTCAGCACCTTTAAAAATTTTCCCAAAAGTATTGACATGCGAAAATATTTGCGCTCATTTTAACGTGGAACTCACCTCTCATTTCCACAGACTCCCCCAACAGTAACTCGCCCACACCCGCTAGTCCATCGCTGTAAGTCGCTCATACCCACTCACTCCCACTTGCCCATTCTCACTCACTCATTCAGCCCCACACATTACCTCTTTGTGTCTCTCTAACTGTCTCTGTCTTTCGTCTCACAGACACAGTCTCCTTCTTTCTCTCCTGCTGCTACTGTCTCCCCTCACTGTCAATGTCTCCCCCTTGCTCTCTCTTTCTGCTACTATCACATTCATTTTTAAAGATGCTGAGAAAGGTAGAATTGGGCAGCTGGTACACCACTTTTCAGTCAGAGTCTTTTGAACAGGAGCATATCCGCCCCCTTTTTCTTCTTTTTTTTTTTTTTTTTTTTTTTTTTTTTTGCTCCATTGGTTCCCTTCACTCACATGAAAAAATCTTTGTGGGTCATGAAAATTTTGATAGTTTATTTATGTGTAACAAATTCTTTCCGATTATGTTCTCATTAATTCTTAAGCTCTAAAGCGAAAAATAAGCTGTCTCAACAACAGTATTATGTTCCCGCAGTATACACAAACTAACCGCTATGATCAGCAGTTGAATAAAATCACGCGCCACGCCTCCCGAGTCCATACTGCGTGCAGACGCTCCACTTAGAGGAGAATGGGGGAAAACCGGGTTGGAGGTCAAACCGAGTGTTTCCAGATCTCTATGACTAGTCCTTCCATTCGTCTAATAATGCTGAGAAGCAACTGCCATTTAAGGGACTTTTAGATAATTTTCAGTAGCTCACTGCTGTTCCTTTTCTTTCTAGAACTGTTTTAATGTTTTTGCTGAAATTTCTCCGATCTTAGTACTTCTCGGTCCAGTACTTTGAAGACAAACGCTACTGATAAGAAATAGGTAAGTAATTATTTCGATTAAGCATCTTTTTCAATGTATTTCAATGTTTGTATGGCGCAAATAATCTAAATGCTAACTTTCCAACGCCATTTTTTCTACAATTTTGCGCTGTAGGGCAAAACCGGGTACACCTTGTCGGGCAAAACCGGCCCTACACGATTTTTCCCCACACTTTCAAGAGAAAAAGAGGACCACACGGCGAAGCACCACGACAGGTTGTGTCAGAAGCTGTGACATTTCAAGACAACGCCCATCAAGTCAATGTACTCCAGAACCAAGATTCTCAATATTCTACAACCGGAAAATTACCAGAACCACAAGACGAATGGGCAGCTTTACTTGGCACTTTTAAACTGAAACTTCTGGTACGCCATCGTCATTCTCTGTGTCACTAAAGCTTGTAATGCCTCCTCCAAAAGTCGACCGGATAGCAAGTTAAAAGAAAATCAGTGATAGGAAGAAGGGGAAAACATTAATGCAGATCTCCTCTCCACACAAAAATGATTTGGAACCTGAAGAAAAAGCCAGGGAAGAGAAAGAAGAAAATAAAAACTCAAAACGAAAACTTTTTTGAGGAACAAGCAAACGGACTAAGCTGTAAAGAAGGCGAAGAAGCTGGAAACGACAGTTGGAAAGAATAGAAAGGCTAAAAAATAATTCTTCGACTTAATCAGGCAAAGAGGACCCATACGAAGCATATATAGTTTACAATTGGCTATATTGTGACTCAAAGAAGGGATGTCTGTCTTGTCATGGTTGGGCTCATGAACAATATTCCAATCCTGAGGAAGAAGACGAGAACTTCATCTGCGATATCTGCTCTTAATAACGTTTCTTTTATGTTAAAACCAATTATTGAGAATTAGTGCAATATATTTGAAATTTTTAAGTTCTTTGCTAAAACTCGGTTTTGGTTCCCAGAAGGATTTATGGTATCCCTTGGTAGTAATTTTAAGGGTTTCTGTAAGTTTTAACAAATTTTTTGCCGTATAATAAAACGATTTTCCCTTTTTTCAAGTGTACCTTCCTGCAACTTGAAATGATACCCCATTTTAACCCACAGGCGGGGCAAACCGGGTATTTTGCACCTACCGAGGTTTCTTTTTTGTGATGATATGTTTTCTTTTAAGCTGAAACCGGATTAGTATGGCGCTGTTAAATATATAGCCTAAGACATTTGAATAACTTTAATTTGCAAACGTATTGATCACTGACATAATGTATAGTCCTATGAAAAAAGTTAAGTATCGCGGTTTGACCTCACTTTCCCATCTTTTATAAAGCAGCTTACTCTCACCAGAGGACCCAGACAGCACGGCGTGTGTTAGTTCATAAAATAATTCTAGGCCTGTCTCTGGATTCTCGGCGGATGTGTAACAAATCCGGACGCGCGACAATGCCCCCGAACTAGCCAGAGCGTCCATGTCTGCTGTTAGCCTGACTGAAAAGCGTTATTTATTCAATCGCACGACGTACTGTTAGCAGACATACCTTTCGAGTCCCATGCTCAACTGAACAACCCGCCTGAATATGTCATTCCCTGGCCAGTTACTTAAAAACTTTGGTTTACATTGCTACCGTCGCTGGCTTACAGTTTGCAGTAGGTGCAAATGGATTTATCATTTCCTTTTATTGGCAGTGAATATAGTGATTTTTCAAAAGGAACTGGAATTCTTTAATGAAAACATGTTAGATGGATTAAGTGATTAAGGTAAGGAAAAAGTTTTAAGAAAGCACTTCGGGATCCTTAATGTGAGTGTACAGATAAATAAGACTGTTCAGCGATGATCACAAAGTGCTGTAGGGCATGAAGTAGATTCACATACGTTATTAATAACACAAAGGACGTGATAATGCACAATGGATTTGGATCCCGTCAACTGAATGAAAAAAAAGAAGATTGTGCTCGGAAACTAAAAGTGCCACAACATCAGATAGCTATGAAGTTAAGACCTACCACATAATTTTTGATATAGGTCATCAGAGAGAATAGATAACGTGTTATGAAAGTTTTAAAAGAGAAAAAAAATAGAGCGTTTAAGGAGTATTAGCAAGAGGAGGAGCGCACATATCTAAGTAAATGAAAGACCTGCCTTTCAGTTCACAGACGAAATTAAATAATTCGCCTGATTTTGTTGTCCTCTGACCAGTTTCTATATAGATTATGATTGTATGGGACGCTGTTGTTGCTAGCAGGTTGAAAAATACGCCAGAGGAACGATCCGTAATTATACAGAGAAGCTGCAGCATTAGAAAATTGTAGCGAAATGCAGGAAGATCTGCAGCGGATAGGCACTTGGTGCAGGGAGTGGCAACTGACCCTTAACATAGACAAATTTAATGTATTGCGAATGCATAGAAAGAAGGATCCTTTATTGTATGATTATATGATAGCGGAACAAACACTGGCAGCAATTACTTCTGTAAAATATCTGGCAGTATGCGTGCGGAACGATTTGAAGTGGAATGATCATATAAAATTAATTGTTGGTAAGGCGGGTACCAGGTTGAGATTCATTGGGAGAGTCCTTAGAAAATGTAGTCCATCAACAAAGGAGGTGGCTTACAAAACACTCGTTCGACCTATACTTGAGTATTGCTCATCAGTGTGGGATCCGTACCAGATCGGGTTGACGGAGGAGATAGAGAAGATCCAAAGAAGAGCGGCGCGTTTCGTCACAGAGTTATTTGGTAACCGCGATAGCGTTACGGAGATGTTTAACAAACTCAAGTGGCAGACTCTGCAAGAGAGGCGCTCTGCATCGCGGTGTAGCTTGCTGTCCAGGTTTCGAGAGGGTGCGTTTCCGGATGAGGTATCGAATATATTGCTTCCCCCTACTTATACCTCCCGAGGAGATCACGAACGTAAAATCAGAGAGATTCGTGCGCGCACGGAGGCTTTCAGACAGTCGTTCTTCCCGCGAACCATACGCGACTGGAACAGGAAAGGGAGGTAATGACAGTGGCACGTAAGTGCCCTCCGCCACACACCGTTGGGTGGCTTGCGGAGTATAAATGTAGATGTAGATGTAGATGTACTCTGAAAGGAAACTGGAAGCCACAATTAAAAGTACACTCCTGGAAATTGAAATAAGAACACCGTGAATTCATTGTCCCAGGAAGGGGAAACTTTATTGACACATTCCTGGGGTCAGATACATCACATGATCACACTGACAGAACCACAGGCACATAGACACAGGCAACAGAGCATGCACAATGTCGGCACTAGTACAGTGTATATCCACCTTTCGCAGCAATGCAGGCTGCTATTCTCCCATGGAGACGATCGTAGAGATACTGGATGTAGTCCTGTGGAACGGCTTGCCATGCCATTTCCACCTGGCGCCTCAGTTGGACCAGCGTTCGTGCTGGACGTGCAGACCGCGTGAGACGACGCTTCATCCAGTCCCAAACATGCTCAATGGGGGACAGATCCGGAGATCTTGCTGGCCAGGGTAGTTGACTTACACCTTCTAGAGCACGTTGGGTGGCACGGGATACATGCGGACGTGCATTGTCCTGTTGGAACAGCAGGTTCCCTTGCCGGTCTAGGAATGGTAGAACGATGGGTTCGATGACGGTTTGGATGTACCGTGCACTACTCAGTGTCCCCTCGACGATCACCAGTGGTGTACGGCCAGTGTAGGAGATCGCTCCCCACACCATGATGCCGGGTGTTGGCCCTGTGTGCTTCGGTCGTATGCAGTCCTGATTGTGGCGCTCACCTGCACGGCGCCAAACACGCATACGACCATCATTGGCACCAAGGCAGAAGCGACTCTCATCGCTGAAGACGACACGTCTCCATTCGTCCCTCCATTCACGCCTGTCGCGACACCACTGGAGGCGGGCTGCACGATGTTGCGGCGTGAGCGGAAGACGGCCTAACGGTGTGCGGGACCGTAGCCCAGCTTCATGGAGACGGTTGCGAATGGTCCTCGCCGATACCCCAGGAGCAACAGTGTCCCTAATTTGCTGGGAAGTGGCGGTGCGGTCCCCTACGGCACTGCGTAGGATCCTGCGGTCTTGGCGTGCATCCGTGCGTCGCTGCGGTCCGGTCCCAGGTCGACGGGCACGTGCACCTTCCGCCGACCACTGGCGACAACATCGATGTACTGTGGAGACCTCACGCCCCACGTGTTGAGCAATTCGGCGGTACGTCCACCCGGCCTCCCGCATGCCCACTATACGCCCTCGCTCAAAGTCCGTCAACTGCACATACGGTTCACGTCCACGCTGTCGCGGCATGCTACCAGTGTTAAAGACTGCGATGGAGCTCCGTATACCACGGCAAACTGGCTGACACTGACGGCGGCGGTGCACAAATGCTGCGCAGCTAGCGCCATTCGACGGCCAACACCGCGGTTCCTGGTGTGTCCGCTGTGCCGTGCGTGTGATCATTGCTTGTACAGCCCTCTCGCAGTGTCCGGAGCAAGTATGGTGGGTCTGACACACCGGTGTCAATGTGTTCTTTTTTCCATTTCCAGGAGTGTATATTACATGGAATCTGCAAATCACATAAGAAAAGGATTTTCATTATGAACAATCAGTAATCTTAATCTGAACACAAAAACAAGTAGCGTTCGTTACAGTAGGCGGTGATAGGAACATACCATCGGTAGAAAAATTTGTTGTGTCAACGTCGATCTTCTTTTGGCTGGGTGTGCAGTTCCACTGAAACTGAACGTTGTTGCAAAGGCAATAGGAAATTTATAGAGAATTCCGATGGTACTCAGTAATCGCCAGTTTATTTCACTGATGCGATTTACTGTCGCTTATACGGTGTGGACATGATGAAATCATACATGGTGACAATTATTGAACTATATGACATAAAATCGTCATAGCTTCTGAACGGTTTGCGTTAGGACGTTCAAGCTGTAGGGCTGGCCGCGGGGCATGACGGGAATTAGCGTGCGTATGCATGGGTTGGTTAGCCGGCCGGAGTGGCCGTGCGGTTCTAGGCGCTACAGTCAGGAGCCGAGCGACCGCTACGGTCGCAGGTTCGAATCCTGCCTCGGGCACGGATGTGTGTGATGTCCTTAGGTTAGTTAGGTTAAATTAGTTCTAAGTTCTAGGCGACTGATGACCTCAGAAGTTAAGTCGCATAGTGCTCAGAGCCATTTGAACCATTTTTTTGGGTTGGTTAAGCGACGAAGCCCACTTTCATTTGGATGAAGCCGCATTTCGCTATCGAGAAGTCTCTTCATCCTCAGTTGGTGACTGTGTGGTGTGCAATGTCCAGTGTCGGAATAATCGGTGCGATATTCCTTGATGGCATGATGACCACCGAAAGGTACGTGAAGGTTTTTTGAAGATGATTTCGCCCCGTTACCCAAAGTTACCTGATTTCGACAAGATACGATTCATGCAAGACGGAGCTCGACCTCATCGAAGCTGGAGAGCATTTGATATCCTGGGGGACCACTGTGGGACCCGCCTTCTGGCTCTCGGATACCCAGAGGCCACTGGCATGGGTCTCGATTGCCCACTATATTCTCCGGATCTGAATATATGTAACTCCTTTTCGTGAGGCTATATTAAAGGCAAGGCGTACAGCAATAGCCCCGAAAACCATTGCTGAGCTGAAAACAGCCATTCAGGAGATCATCGATAGCACCGATATTCCGACACTTCAGCGGGTCATACAGAATTTCGCTATTCGTCTGCGCCACACCATCGCTAATGATTGCAGGAATGTCGAACATGTGATAACCTAAATCGAAAGGCAACAATATTGGCAACAATATTGACGCTACTGGACTTCAGCAAAGCTTTTGACACTGTTAACTTTGACATATTGCTCAGAAAAATGCAACAGCTTAATTTCTCTGATAGTGCAATGAGATGGTTTGAAAGCTACTTAAAAGACAGACAGCAATGTGTTGTCTGCGTAAATGAAAAATCTTCCTGGAAACATGTTTCCTCGGGAGTGCCACAAGGATCAGTCTTCGGACCACTTTTGTTTTCTTTATATGTCAACGATATTTCGTCGGTTCCGTCCTCCTGTAAATATCATTTCTATGTCGACGACCTCCAGCTCTACCTAAGCGTCAGACCTGAAGACGTAAACACTGCAATCGCTCAGATGAATGATGATCTGTCTTCGGTAGTGACATGGGCGAAAAGCCTGGGGCTTAAACTAAATGCAAAAAAGACGCAAGTAATCTTAATAGCCCATCAGAAATTAATAAGTTCAGATTTCCGCGAACGGTTACCTCCTATTCTACTCGACGGTACTCCAATACCATATCAGAAAACAGTGAAGAACTTGGGTGTAACGTTGGATGAGCATCTCAACTGGGCGGAGAATACAGTCGCAGTGTGCCGAAAGACGTCTGCTTGTCTCTATGCTCTCAAAAAGTTTCGGAACATATTTCCACAGGACTTGAAACGCCAGCTCGTGCAAGCACTCGTTCTACCGAACCTCCACTATTGTGATGTGATTCAACAAGGCACGAGTAGTGAAAACAAAAGACGGCTAGAGCTAACCATGAATGCCTGTGTGCGTTACACCTGCAACATTCGCCGATATGATCATGTTAGTGCTTCATACTCCGAGCTAAAGTGGCTGCGGCCGGACAAATTGCGTGACTACCACAGTCTGTGTCTACTTCACAGACTCCTCGTCGCGCAAGCACCCCAGTACCTTGCTTCAGAGATTAAAAACCTCTCATGCCATCATAATCGAAACACGAGGTCACTCTTATTTGGTATCCTAACTGTGCCCACTCACAAAACAAAAACTTTTGCAAACTCCTTCTCAGTTGCCGCTGTCCGCCTCTGGAACAAACTGCCCCTTACCTTGCGCAAAATTCAATCTCCTGCTGCTTTTAAGAAGAAGTTGAAGCATTTCCTACTATCATCCTCATAAAGTTCTCCACAAAATTAATGTACCAGGCCAATCCTCTCATCTGTCAAATAGCAAAGCTAGCGTTTTCTATCTTGCTCCTGAGATGCCTTCCCCTTTATCTATCTCTATTAGCCAGGCAATCTTCTTTTCCTTTATATTTCCTTAATTATGTTTCATCATGTCTATTCTTCTCCTCCCTTCACCATGAGTCTCCCTCATACTCCCTGCTGCCAGCACTCCTATCTAAAATTTGTCTCTTCAATAATGTCTAATTATAACAGTACTCATGATCTACGAATATAAACTCTATATGTATGTATTTTTCCAGGTGTACCTTTCTAATTGTTTATTTCACTTTTTGTACTAGATGTAGTTTAACATGCCTACTAAAACGTATGAATGTAAAATAAGTAGAATGCCTGGTTAGATGTAAGAAAGGGCCTGATGGCCCTAATCTTGCCAGGTTAAATAAATAAATAAATCCGAATATCTGTAGTTATGTTTACATGTTGAATGAAGTGCGTGCACGCCGTTATTCGTAACTAATTTACGTTTTTTTTCATGTAGTTCAATAATTATCACCCTCTATGATAGCCTGACTGAAAACCACATGGCGTAAATATTTTTTAAAATTCTTGCTCTTTACACTTGCGGAGCAGTGGGATGGATCACTTATCTGGACCAGTTGTTTTACTGAATCGAAATGGTTCAAATGGCTCTGAGCACTATGGGACTTAACATCTATGGTCATCAGTCCCCTAGAACTTAGAGCTACTTAAACCTAACTAACCTAAGGACAGCACACAACACCCAGCCATCACGAGGCAGAGAAAAACCCTGACCCCGCCGGGAATCGAACCCGGGAACCCGGGCTTACTGAATCGTTTCACACAGATCTGTAATAGTGACATCTCCCTATAAGAGTTAATTTGAACGGAGAACTAATTATCAGTTTACGAGCACATAGAAAATGGTATTCCATTCTAATGTATTGACATATCACGTCTGCACAACGAACAGGTCATTGAATGTTGTGCAGGAGCAATTGAATTTAGTGAAACTACTCTTTTAAAGACAGTTATCTATAGGTCCCCTCAACAAGAAGAGTAAGCCCTGGTAACAAAAGGGTAGATTGTAACGAATGAAATGACAACGCATCTTTTCAGAGCATACTCTTTACGTAGCATCATCCTCCTGTCTTCCAAAAGCTCATAGCTTATTCAGTGGCGCGAAAGCCACGAAGTCAGTCAAGTTGATTGTCGTCACCGTACTTCCACCTCGACCCTCATGAGTGTGCAGAACAGTGCTTCAGCTGTTTGTGAATTGAGAAGAAGGTGAGAAAGTTATACATCGGCCACTCCCAGACATTCAACAAACGTGTCTCCTGTCAGCAAACACGGAAAGCAATCAGTCCTCAGCACGTATTAAAATCTACAAAGGATCGCAGAGAATCCTTTCAGGTGCAGCGCACGAAGTGGAAAACGCACTTCGAAGAGTAACCCACCAGCGGAGCGTAGAAGCTAGTGCTGTTTTCCTTATTTGCAGAGTAACAATATTGAAGAAATCAAAGAACATTTCTACGAAATTCTAATAACGTCCATGTTAAAAAGGATCAGTTCTTGTAGATAATACTTCCTTTATTTTCGTAGCAGTTGACTTACTGTTTTCCACGTCTTTCGGCAGTGCAGCATGGACACGAAACTGACACAGACGTTATGTGGTACACACAAAATCGGAGAGTCAGAAATTACCGAGAAATATTAATATTGGTATTACGTCGTTGTAGATGCGACCACATCCGAATACTATACGTCGGTATTTGCTGCTTAGTAAAGACGTTGCAACAGACGATCTCATTTTACGTTTACATCTGTAAACTTTATTGAGTCATTGGTGGTAGCTAACGAGGAACGACTGCGAGTGACGTTTCACTCAAACAACAATATCTCATTAAAATAGATCCTTTCGGACGGTGCCAAGGACAATGTACAGGAACATTTTTTAATCTTGCAACTTCGCTCTGTCTGCGATCTAACTACTTGCGAGCATTGTGCTAACTGATTACTTCTCTCTCTGTCGGCCTGTGGATGATAGGTAAGCAATCACGCCTGCGCAAACGGAAAGAAAAGAAACACCGAAAAAAGTAAATAAGGTAAAAACACTTGATACGACGCGGCGTTGGCCGTTGCTTATTCCTATTTCTCTTACAGAGCCTGAACACTGCTAGTATTTGTGCTCTGCCAACCACGCTGCGGCCTCAAAGCAAAATGGAAAAGAGGCTGATTGATAACTCCATAAATAGCTTCTTTGTGTTTGCAGAACTTACTGCGATTGCATCTGCAGTAAAAAAGGAAACAAAAGTCTACGTGGTAGCTTAGAGAGCTCAGTACACTAAGGAAATAAATTATGACGAACTGACGGGCACGTTTCATAAAATTCATCGAAATTTTATGAATCATAATCACGTTTTATTCAAAATTTTCATTGACTCAGCGAAGATGCAAAGAATAAAAACAAAGCATCATGTGATGATGAAACTGATCATCATGTGATTATGTCCTTATGTTTCACCACCCCTTCAACTTATGGGACATATTTTGTGCGCATTTCCAGCTGTAGTTGCCAGAGTGTTTCAACAAATCGTCCTAAATATGTTCTAAACTTGCTCTTTCGAGTTTATGTGCTTGATTTTTCAGTTCGCCCCGAGTATGTTCTTATGGTGGGAAAACCGGAACAGAAGAGAATCGAAGCATTTTAGATGTGGTGCTATAGACGAATGTTGAAAATTAGATGGACTGATAAGGTAAGGAATGAGGAGGTTCTACGCAGAATCGGAGAGGAAAGGAATGTGTGGAAAACACTGATAAGGAGAAGGTACAGGATGATAGGACATCTGCTAAGACATGAGGGAATGACTTCCATGGCACTAGAGGGAGCTGTAGAGGGCAAAAACTGTAGAGGAAGACAGAGATTGGAATACGTCAAGAAAATAATTGAGGACGTAGGTTGCAAGTGCTACTCTGAGATGAAGAGGTTAGCACAGGAAAGGAATTCGTGGCGGGCCGCATCAAACCAGTCAGTAGACCGATGACAAAAAAAAAAGGCTTCGGGAAGGTATATAAATCACCTTAGGGCAGTTGAGTAACAGTTACACAACGGCGACTCTATATGTGAGGCCACTGGTATCATAGGATAGACTGCCTAACTGCCTAAGATTCAAATGGTTCAAATGGCTCTGAGCACTATGGGACTTAACTGCTGAGGTCATAAATCCCCTAGAACTTAGAACTACTTAAACCTAACTAACATAAGGACATCACACACATCCATGCCCGAGGCAGGATTGGAACCTGCGACCGTAGCAGTGGGAGCCTCTTCATCCTCGAAGTACAGCCAGCAAATGATAGCACACAAACAACCCAATTATAAAAATGAAAATTGCATGAAGGGTGTTGGGCGGAATCTTATATTCCGTTGGCAGACAGCCCGATGACGTCGACAAGCGCTCTTGTGAAGAGTGGCGGGCTGTTGGGTCGCA
Organism: Schistocerca americana; assembly: GCF_021461395.2. Taxonomy (NCBI): domain Eukaryota; kingdom Metazoa; phylum Arthropoda; class Insecta; order Orthoptera; family Acrididae; genus Schistocerca; species Schistocerca americana. Next base: position 464,231,642 of record NC_060130.1, read on the forward strand.
GGGGGCGGAGTGAGAGGGAGAGGGAGGAAAGAATTCTAGGAATGCTGATGCTGGTAGCGGTGAAATATGACAGCCACAATTGCCTGAGCACCGGATGTTACGGTGTCTGAACGCTTACTCGACAGATTCTTGAATTTTTCTTCTCCGCTTGGGACCCTCCCAGGCTGGATTAATAGAGGAGATAGAGAAAATCCAACGAAGAGAGACTTGTTTCGTCACGGCATCAACAGGAAGCGCGAGAGCGTTACAGATATGCTCAACAAACACCAGTGGCTTATGTTATAAGAGAGGCTTGTGAACCGTCTCGCACTCGACGAGAAAATCTGAGAAATTAGAGCTAGAACGGAGCCTTCTCAACAGCCGTCCTTCTCATGCAACAATCACAAGCCGACAGGGAAATGATAGTGCTACCAGTTATACATAGGACCATTACATCTTCAATGTTTTCACACGCGTTAACCACCGTACCGCATAACTGAGTTCGACAAGCGGATGTCACTTGACGTAAACAGAAGCATATGCAGCGATCAACGGTCTACAGTGAATCAGGTCAGCACCTATTAGATTGTGGGGAGTCATTTCTAGCAGGACTATCCAGAGCCAAATGCACCGCATAGGCTTCAGCGGCTGATGACCGACCAGTTTCCTTTTGCTGACACCTCGGCACAGAGCCAACAACTGGCATTGTCACTGGACAATGGAACAGTGGCGGCGTGCAACATGCTCCAATGAATCCTAGTATCAGTTGTGTCGATCTGATGGGCGCTTGAGAGAGTGGCGTACGCGCCATGAACCTATAGATCCCGAGTATCGACAAGGTAGAGACCAGGCAGGAAGTGGCCCAGTTATGATTTGGACTGTGTTCGCCTGGTCGCAATCAAGCCGCACTGTCAGATTTCAGGAACCAAAGGCAAGATCACTCTACCTTAATCCAGTTTTAGATGGTGTCGATATCCGCTTACGCTCAGTGATCAATGAAACCAGAACCAGCTACAAAATAATAATTGTAGGTAGCACTGCAAGATCTATGGATCAGGTTTCATCGGAATGATTCCACTACCTCTTAAGAGTCTATGCGTCGACAAGTTACTGCAGTTCTGAGTGCTCGTAGAGGAGCGACTCGCTGTTATAATTACATCCATTGTCGTTAGATCATTTTCGGTCACACAACGTAGAACCAGAAAATACTGTGACAGGACAATCTACGGCGCAGTGAACTTGAAAAAAGGTGAAATTTCGGGCCATTTCATCCGGCTTTAGTACAATTAATAGCTTCTGAACGAAACGGAACGGGTAAATACGACGTGAACTAATGTTGATATATAGTTTGTGACTCGTTTCCCCGTAGAACACCGAATGCAAACAGAAATGAAACACATCTAATACATGAGTTGCTCAATGACAAAGGAAAGGGATGGAAAAAAGACAAAAATTCCTCACGCACATTTTCTGAGGCTCATTTCCACGAAGATGTGTTAGTTGCATCACCGTCAGGTGGGAATGAATACGAAAACAACAAAGCTCGCAGAAAGTCAGTAGAAAGCACAAGCGATTTCATAATATTGCAACAATTTCCGGAGAAGCGCTTGACGGATGACGCTGAATGCCAGTTTAACCTTTCGGCGTTGGGCCGAGGCTGTTGACGGATGAAAAACGGAAGTGGCGCTTAGACTCATAAAAAAAGTAGGCTAGTATGAACCGCTCGAGAAAATTTTCTGTAAACACCGGTCATTTACCCTACCTATTTCGTTGTAAGGTACACAACACAAAACCTATGCCGCCAATAAGAACTGAATGATATGTTCCGAATTAAGAATGTGTGCATGTCCGACTCGACAGGATAATCACTGAAACTAATTCATTATACTAATGTTTATACGTTGCAAGCATACTACAAATAGATAACTTTTTTTACTAGATTCGTTTTGCTACTATTCGCAATTTATTACGAACGCAGCATTAGTATCTGAGGATGAATCTTCTACTCTGCTTAACATGTACGCTGTTGTGAAAGTTCTTGGTAAACTAAAATTTTGTACCCGACCGTTACTCGAACTTAGAACGTTGCTTTATAGACCTGCCTAGGGCTCACCATTTTCGCCTTCCTTGACACCATTATGCAATTTATGTCGAGTTCTAACACTACCGGCTACTAACAAGGGCGTAGCCAGGATCTGAACTAGGGAGTGGGGGAGGGTCATACTAGTCTCAGGAAACAAGGACTCGAGACAACATTCAGCACTTCTTATTAAATAAAAAAGTAAACCAGTGAAAAACTGCTTTTAATAAACATTTTAAATACAAGAAGGCACTTGTACAATCCGAGAAAACATGCAGCATATCTTATTAAATAAAACAGTAAACTAGTAAAAAACTGCGAATATCTTCTGGGGGGGGGGGGGGGAAGCAGCGGCCCCCTCTCCCCTCGCTGGGTACACCCATGGCTACTAATTAATTAGCAATACACGGACAATGTTACTCGTGCGAAAGGATTCTAATTTGACCATGATCGTCCGTAATGGAAAGATATCTGGCTGTTTCCGCTCTCTCAAGATATCTGTTGAAAGAAGTAATAGCAGAAAAAATTGTATCGAACCAAGATTTTATTTGCAATAATGTAAACAGTAGTTACACAATAGGAGAAGGTCGCCACCGTCATTAGATGAAGTTGTACCAAGCACTAGCACCGTTCATAAAAGAAAATTAAATACTGGAGTTGGATATACTTGATACTGAAACTCTGTTTTGCAAAAACGATACGAAGCTGTAGCGCAATTTATCAAGCAATGTGACAGTAGTTTCGCATGAAAAACATAGTTTTTGCAACAACTGGTTCTCATTAACACTTATTATCTGCATATTAAAACAGAAAACTAATAATCGTTATTTGTTAATGATTATTAGTAGTGGACCATCTAACAACCCTGCCACAACAAAGGTCAAAAATTAATTATGGTTGTAGTGTTGCTCACGCTGCTAAATATTGCATTTTCGGGCAACAACAAAGTTATATTATGTGGCAGGTGTCATTAGAGCGCAGTTAATAAAGTCATTTCATGAAATAATGGATAAACTAGGCACTCATCTTTTCGTGTCTCCCACGCTGGTCTCGTTGTGAACTCATCGCTCAATCGTCGAAAATCTAGGTAGTAATGATTCCAAGCTCGGATGCAAAGAGGCCTAGGTGATATTCTGCGATATTCAAAAGTTTTATAGATGTGTTTCATGAACCATTCTTGAAGATTAAACTTTTGCAAGTTAGAACAATGGTGATGTAAAAAAGGTAATCAGCACTCCGAATTTAAGTTACTCTTCTTTTTTATTACTTTTGTTGCAACATCACTTCACAATATAAAACATACTTGAAAATATCTGCCTCACTGTTAAAGTTCACATTTCATAAACTGAATACAATTTGTGTCTTTTCAAGACTTGACTCTCTAATAACCGCTTACGCGCCCAAAATTCAGAGTTACAAGTACGTCAAAGATCATAGTGACGAAAGAAAGACTACACATGAGAATAATATCATTGCAATATAAACATATCGATGTATCAAAGTACCTCTACATTAATGAAATCAGATCTGAATGTTGTCACAGAAATATGTTAACTATTTTACAGAAACACAGTAGAATATTGCTGGTATCGAGAGGTTGAGGTGAGGTTCCGTAATGGTTACGTAATTCAAGTACCATTACAACCACTACTAACTTGGACATGACGATCTTTTATTAGTTTAATTATTGGTAAAATACTGCCGTTGAAATGGGTTTCAGAAAATCGTTTCTCCTGATTATTGTTACTATTCTCAACGAACATTCATTTCCTTGTGCTATATAACTCACATGAGACATGGGGTACCTGGTTGCAGTATAATTTGAATAGTTGTACCAATTTGCTTATCATATCACACAAATGTTACAGAATTGGAAAGTGCACTTCATTAATGCTGTAGATGTAAGATGAAATTTAAATCTGTTTCAGCAGTTAGAATCGGGACCCCACAAACTAATCTATAAGTTGACTCTGATCTAGGCTGAACATTTTAGTCAATACACGACATTAGAAGCACTTTTAACTACACACACATGAATTTGTAAACACTGTTACTTACAAACTTGTACTATAATTACTCTTTATGGCGGTCTTTCAAGTTTATTAATCAGTACTACTTTGATCATTTACAGACATCACCAATAATCCGGGTTTGTCTGAGAAGTATTCAGAAAATGGCTGTAATATGATGCTGATGTGCGATCCAGTGTCTAAAAGGATTTATGATCTAATATAACAAATATCGACAGGAATTATGGTTTGTTTGTTTGTTCCGCTTTCGGAGTTATTTTGTTCTTCCCACACCAAATCTCGGTAGAACGTAAGATCATTGGAAGACATGTTGTTCTGTTCAAGTGCAGGTCACGTATGTCTGGAGGTTTTTCGGTTTTCGGATTTCAAAGTTTTTTATGACTTAAATCCATTGTTGACCAGGTATCGTATCATCTGGACGTTCTTTCTTTCTTGGTTCCATGTTTGTCTCTGGTTCTTGTTTTAAAATTGCTTCATCTTGTGGTACAAAACAACATTTCGTCACGCATTCCTCGATTTCTCTTACTTAAACGTGTTCTTCATACGAACTATCTTCTATATCTCACCATTCTTGGTCACTGTTCGGTGCTAACAGAAACACTTTTCTTAGAGAGATGTTAAGTTCCTCCTCCGACCTTTTGTCAGATCTTAAGTATTCAGGATCACGGTTTTCTTTTTCTGTCACAGCAGCTTCTTCGTCTGGCTGTCATCTTCATCGGTTCTAATGACGTCTACTTTTACTTCTTATTTTGTGTAGTCATCATGAACTAGCAATAATTCTTAAGCAATTGCCCGAATCTACGTCTTGCTGTATACTGACAACAGTTCATTTTACTGGCATTTCGTTAGTCATGAGTGCTTCGTCTGCAACGGTAAAGATTTCATCCTCTTCTATTCTCCTTTTCCTTATTGCGACCGCATTTCTTTTTCTACTATTAATCTCACTACTATTGTCAACTGACGTACTTTTCACGACGCCCTTTTCCTCACTGTCTACCATCTATTTACAAACTGCTGCTCGCGAACTTTTTGCGGCGCTAAAATACGTCGATTTCCTCCTTACTGTCGGGGCGCATCCTCTCCTCAACGTCCCTTTTCCTTCTTTCACTGCCACCTAATTTTCCGATCGCATAATTACTTTTGAAAAATTTTGTGGTAAGTTCTTATGGGACCAAACTGCTGAGGTCATCGGTCCCTAGGCTTATACACTACTTAATCTAACTTAAACTAACTTACGCTAAGAACAACACATACACCCATGCCTGAGAGAGGACTCGAACCTCCGACGGAGGAAGCCACGCGAACGATGGCAAGGCGACCTAGACCGCGCGTGTACCCCGCGCGGTTTTTGAAACACTCCCACTTGCACTGCTTTAGCCCTTGGAAAAAATCATCCATCTGTTCACACCAACTTACAATCCCTGAAAACTCATTTTCTCCAACTTTATTGTTATTTAAACTGTCGTCGGCGCTTTCTTCCTCGCCTATGAACCACGTTTTCTCTTGTCCAGGTTTCGTTATCTACCATAGCTGGTTCATTGCATCCTATTGTGACGCCCTCATTCTGTTCTGCTGCCGTAACTACTGCTTCCATACGGACAGTTGATTGATCTGATTTCTTTGTTACTGGCGGGCGGTCTGTCCGCCAGCTAGTATTAGTTTTATCGCCCGCCAGCCGTGACCCATTCCTGAGCACACACGTCGCTTCGCTTACAGCGGTCTGCGGTGTTTGGAAATCACTCTCTCGTATGTTACGTCTACGTCGGTATTGTTTCTCACGTTTGGGCCATGAAAATATGTCCGCTTTAGTTTGGCCAGCAGCGTACGCCGATTTCAGTTGCTGTCGTGGTAATGTCGTGGTGAAAATCCTCTACCGCGAGCGGCTGAAATACTTTAACCTTTGCCTCTACGTCGTTGAAACATATTAACGCGATACCTATCACAGTGATTCTGTTCACTGTAACTGTGATTAGTTCTGTTATCGTTGTTACTTTGACAGTACTCACGATTTTCTCTCCTGTGAGCTTTATCCTTGACTTTTTACAGTAACGAAGAATAGCTTTTATGATTGCTTCCCATTATGTCTTCGAATCCCATAGCTCACAACTAATCTCGGATTCGGATAGTCTACTTCTTAACTGCGTCAGCTTTCAGTACCAGGATTCTCAGAAACCTTTCATGGAGTTTCTGCCCTATCATCATATAGTCTGGCCATTATAAATTCTGGTCAGAAACAATCTTGTTTTTGCTTTGTACAAATTTCTCGGCAAACCTCTCTTAAACTTACTGAACGTCATCTCATCAGCGTTCAAATTTAGTAGTCCCACCGTTTAGTACCATGTGCTAACGTACGTTAATCTTCTCCTGATCTGTCAAATATTCGGGAAAAATAGTTTCGTGCTTTTTCAGGAAATCAAATGGGTACCAATCAGTTTGTCTTTTGGTAGAATCAAAGCTTTCCCCGCCGCTAACAGTTTGTTGTAAGGTAATCTATCATTCACACCACTACGCTTGTCTGAGATTTTCTGTTCCTTAAATTTGAGATTTCATTTCTACATTTCGGTTTATAGACCAGAAATTTCCTGTCCACTTTCGTTACTACTAAAGGTTGTATCGTTTCTTGGATCTATATGATTTCTGAATGGAACCTTTCATTGAAATCATTGACCAGCCCCTGCATAGTGGCCCCATTGGTATTTATGGTATTTATTTCAAGCTTCATGTCCTTGAATGCAGTACCCAAAACGCCTACTTTATTGTCTACTTTGTCAAACTGTTCACTGATTTTAACGTCTTGTGTTTTCACGACATCAGATTGCGTTTTAAGTTGATTGTTAAGGTTAAGAATACCACTTGCTTGTATTTTCACTGGATTCTCAAGGCCACTTGCTTGCGTTTTGAGCTGATTGTCAAGATTACTAATACCACTTGCTTGCGTTTTCAGTAGCTCTCAAGGCTACTATCTTGAGCCTGAATTTATGTAGATAAATTTTTTAACAGATCGTATATGTGCAAAGGATTTTCGCTGTCCTGTTCTACCATATCCTCAGACTCTGGTCTTACACCATGTGATTCTATCAGCTCTTTCTCTATTTGTGGCGAGCTGAACATGTCAGCTGGTTCATTTACGTTATCATTATGTACCTTGTAAGCTTCCTCATTTGTTCTGTCCGTTGGTTCCTGTTTGATTTGTGACGGGCTCATCATCTGAATTTGATCGTTTGCGCACGAGTGGTATACATTAACATAAGCCAATTGTAGTTATGTGGCGCTACCTGTATATTCATTTCAGTTATTGCTACCAGGTTCCATGCTGTTTCTTGGAACGCCCTGTACCCTCTTGTTCTGCACGCTTGGTCTACTGCTGTTTCTGTATTCATTTTAATGCTGAATATGATTTACAGTTTACTTTCCAAAGTCCTGTAATATTTCATATCGTTTGCCTTATTGAATTTACCGCGAGTTCTTGCTGCTGGACATTCAACGCTCTTAATACGTTTGTTTCGCTGTTAGTACATAAACTGTAGTCTGCGTTTTGGTATGTAACAAACTGAAGAACGTCATATCACGCGGCGATACTTATGACACTTCCCCTATCAATACTGTTAGTCCTGTCACGGGAAAAGCCAAGTATAACACTACCGGCTACTACTAAATGAGCGGCCGGCCGGTGTGGCCGAGCGGTTCTAGGCGCTACAGTCTGGAACCGCGCGACCGCTACGGTCGCAGGTTCGAATCTTGCCTCGGGCATGGGTGTATGTGTTGTCCTTAGGTTAGTTAGGTTTAAGTAGTTCCAAGTCTAGGGGACTGATGACCTCAGAAGCTAAGTCCCATAATGCTCAGAATCATTTTTTTAACTAAATGAGCAATACATTGATAATGTTGCTCCTGTGAAAGGATTCTAATTTGACCATGATGGTGCCTAATGGAAAGGTACTGGAATTATTTCGTTTCTCTGAAGATTTCTGTTGAAAGAGGTAATATTAAAGCAAATGGGACTCGAACCAAGGTTTTATTAGTATGAAATGAATTGCAACTACGCAAAAGTAAACGGTCGCTAAACTAATTAGGCAAAGTTGTACTAATAAGGGAATCTACCCAAGGGATACACTTCGATTCTGATCATCTTTTAGTACGTTGCGGTGTATAGCAAGATAAGAGAGACATATTTTTATATGTTCCCATAAGGCTGTTAAAGTGATGAAATACCCCCTTGAAAAGAATTTAGTTTAATATTTCTGAATGAATGCCGCTGAAACGGTAACAGATATAAATAAATTAAAAGTTCGTGGTTTCTAATGTACAGTCTTAGACATAAAAACTGATCGCCGGCTGGCCGCCACGGAGACTAAGTCCGAGTCGTTCACTTGAGGTGGACCAATAAAACCGACCGCCCCTGACAACGCGAAGTCCGGCTATCTGCACGATCTGGCAACACTGTAAGATGCGGAAGTGTCAGGAGGAAGTGTTGTCTACTTCCGAGAGGTTGTTGTGCTATCTGAGCCTGTAGTCTAGTAGATTGTCGGCCCTTGGCGGCCGTGGCGTGCGGAAGTGAGCCGTGTTTATGTCTCCGCAGCTAGCGGCTGTGAACAGTTGTCGGTGAGTGTAACGCCTTAGAGCGTTCTTAAATCACTCGCGCAGAGCAGATTCAATTTCTAATGGCAGAACCTGTAAGGAAAGATACTTTGAAGCTTATGTTTGACAATAATTATGCACGACCTAAATCGTTTGAAGTAGAGGAGTTTCTGGAAGAAGTAGTTAACAGTTGAGGATATAATTGGAATTCATCTGTCGATCAGTAGTAGTACCGTTTATCTTAAGTTAAAGAATCCCGAAAAATGTGACCAAATTGTAGAATTATATGGAAACGACTTAAAGTTCAAACATTCTGAGGCAATGTCGGTAACGTTAAACTTACTCACGCTGGACTTGGAATCATAAGTGTTAGAGTTTTCGGACTAACATTTGAAATAACCTCAGAGCAGATTAATGCAGTGTTGAAGCCTTATGGCACCATTCTAAGTAACATTGCTGAGAAGTGGTCCGGTGAACATAAATTCCCGGTCGTAAATGAGGTGCGGCAGGCTAAAATTGACTTGATAAAGCATATTCCCTACTATGTTAACGTCTGTGGATATAGGGCCATTGTTATTTATGAGGGGCAGCCTACAACATGCGCTGGTTGTGGCTCCACAGGACACTTATGCGTTCAGTGTCTGCAGCGCCGAGTGACACAACTACCGACGAGGGAGGCACCTGTTCCACCCACTATGTCACAGCTACCGATAACGTACGTCGCAGCGGCTCGTGGAACCCCAGCTACGACATCAGAGGCAGAGGCAGAGGCCACATCGAAGAGGACACTCGAATGAGAACGACCACTGCAGAAGAAACTCTATAAGATACAGATACAGCTGATCCCTTTGACACTGAACGAGACAGCGAGGCAGACCGTAGCTCCGAACAACGAGAAGCAGTCTTCACATGAAACTGAAGCACTGATGACAAACAACAAAACACCAGCAATCTCCACCAACGAAAACGAAAACAAAACACGCAGGATTGTCCATCAAAGAGCTGAAAAAATTGCGCCCACCTTGAGAGAAAAAGCGCAGCAGGTACGACATGACATGTCATCGGATAGCCAGGAAGAACATCAACAAATGCCGAATAAATCACGAAGGGCAGTACATCTACATCTACATTTATACTCCGCAAGCCACCCAACGGTGTGTGGCGGAGGGCACTTTACGTGCCACTGTCATTACCTTCCTTTCCTGTTCCAGTTGCGTATGGTTCGCGGGAAGAACGACTGCCGGAAAGCCTCCGTGCGCGCTCGAATCTCTCTAATTTTACATTCGTGATCTCCTCGGGAGGTACAAGTAGGAGGAAGCAATATATTCGATACCTCATCCAAAAACGCACCCTCTCGAAACCTGGACAGCAAGCTACACCGCGATGCAGAGCGCCTCTCTTCCAGAGTCTGCCACTTGAGTTTGTTAAACATTTTCGTAACGCTATCACGGTTACCAAATAACCCTGTGACGAAACGCGCCGCTCTTCTTTGGATCTTCCCTATCTCCTCTGTCAACCCGACTGGTACGGATCCCACACTGATGAGCAATACTCAAGTATAGTTCGAACGAGTGTTTTGTAAGCCACCTCCTTTGTTGATGGACTACATTTTTTAAGGACTCTCACAATGAATCTCAACCTGGCATCCGCCTTACCAACAATTACTTTTATATGATCATTCCACTTCAAATCGTTCCGTGCGCATACTGCCAGATATTTTACAGAAGTAACTGCTACCAGTGTTTGTTCCCCTGTCATATAATCATACAATAAAGGATCAGTACTGTCATATCGAGAAACAGGAATATTGGAGAAGTCCACAAACACCATAATGATTCAAAAAGGCACAGCAAACACGAACAACCAACCTACAGACGCACCGAAGGGGAAAAAAGAACCACGGATTGCCAACCATCTAGGGGCATAGGAGGAGAGGGACTCCGTCCAACACGAGACCCCCCATCGCAACCAGGAGACGCTGAATCTACCGTCCCTGGAGAAACGTTTCGTAACAAATAACAAAGCAGAGAATCCGCGACTTTTGGCATAGAACATAGTGATCGCCGTACTGACAAACTCGCTCCTAACAGTATAGACGTGTCTGCAACACCACAGGACAACTCACCTTGGTATGAAGACACGGAGGAGTGTAATCCGCCGTCAACACACAGTGGTGGACGCGAGCCGTTGAAGCTCGGTGGAACTGATGCAGACATGGAAGATAACTTCTATTAACACACAACTGTGAATCGAACCTGACATAAATGTGTAGTAGCACTGATCTACAATCGTATAGTATAGCTACAATTAACATTAACAGAATAACTAGTTTGACAAAAATTGAATGCCTACGTGATTTTATATATGTTTCCTATATAGACATAGTGATGTTGCAAGAAGTGTGTACGGACAGAGTGGAACATATCGCAGGATACAATGCTGTCATTAATAGAGGACCTGAAAGCGTCACTGCCTCGTTATTCAAGTACGGGATTATGCCTAGAGGTGTTAAAAAGCTAGCAAGTGGAAGAGAAATTTCTGTCGAAACAGACACAGCTCAGCTTATTAATATTTACGCTCCGTCCGGTTCACAAGCCACCCTGGATCGATCTACCTTCTTTCAGAAATGTACAGTTGAGTTAATCACTCGCGCGAACGAGAACATCATCTTTGCTGGTGACTTTAACTGTGTTCTTTCCGCCGCCGACCAAACACCCAATCCTGACATATGCCTGGAACTGGCAGACTTAGTGAACGGGCTGCACCTCACCGACAACTGGCAAAGCCAGTCAAGAGCGAACCCAGTGTTAACTTATATTACTAGCCATTCCATGAGTAGGATGCATAGAATCTACGCCTTTCGTCACCTAAAAATAGTCTTCTCAGCGCTGAAACCTCTCCATTGAGTTTTTTTGACCATTTGGCAGTTGTGGCTACGATTAACATGCCCAGGCAAAGGACATTTCGAGGTAAGGGTATCTGGAAATTCAATATCCCACACCTGATGGGCACTGGAATTGAGCACGAATTAACGAGAGGTTGAGAAATGTGCTTAAGGAATATACGGCGCTACAGAACTAAAATGGAATGGTGGCTAGCACAGGCAAAACCTAAAATACGAACTTTATTTAAACGCTACACTTTTGAAAAGAAGCAGTGGGAAAGGCACACAGTGGAATTCCACTTCCAGTGCCCAAGGGAACTATACGCAGATATCGCCAGTGTATCACGTTACACCATGAGAATAAAACTGATCAAGGCCAAAACAACCGTTCAGAAACGCCAGCAAATAGAGGGAGTTAAAATAAGAACGAGAGACAACTGTGGCATTTAGAACGAAAAAACTACACTTTTCCACTTTCTGGCCAAATTCAAAAGAGGACGCCGGCTGCACATAAGTCCTCTCCGAAATGATGATGGAATCCAACTCATTCATCAGCAGGACATCAAAAGGTTTGTCCATGATTATTTCACGAAACTGTATGCTGAAGGGGTCCTGGCGACAACGACAATGGTGAGGCCTTTTTAAACTGCGTTGACCTGACTGTGACGGATGCAGAAAACGCAGAACTGGAACCTCTATCACTACAGAACTGTACGGAGCGTTGAAAGGAAGCCCGAGGAACAAATCTCCTGGACCCGATGGGTTACCAGTAGAGTTTTACCTAAAGTACTGGAATTTAATTGGTAGTACGCTGACTGGAGTGGTCGATGAACTACGTGCGTCTGCCACTATTTCCTGTGAGTTTTTAGAAGGGCTTATAGTGCTGGTTCCTAAAAGTGGATGTACTAATAATTTAAAAACCATGCTTCCTATATCGCTCCTAAACGCTGACTCCAAGATAGTTGGTAGGGCATTTCTTCGTCGATTGAACACCATTGCTGGTCGCCTAAGCTCTCAATACCAGTCGTGTGCCGTCCCAAGGAGGACGATAGAGCAAGCGCTGGAGGAATACCGGGATGCGACGCCTGTTGCCTCGGCGTCCAACTGCAGAGTGGCCATCGTGTCGTTAGACATGGACAAAGCTTTGGACAGGGTCCGTCACAACTACCTGCTACATGTCATGTCTAAAATGGGAATTAAACCTTCTTTCGTCGATATCATCAGGAGATTATACACTCATGCAACTTCAAGAATTCTTGTCAATGGACAATACACAGCGAGAATTCCCATCCTAGCGTCGATACCACAGGGTCGCCCCCTCTCGATGCAGCTGTTCTCTTTATCAATCGAGCCTCTTCCACTTGTCAAGCTCCCTGGAATTGAAATTGGAGGCAGCAAATTTGTCTGCAGATGTTACCCTGATGACCTGGCCGTATATCTGAATGATCCGACCGATGTTATGAAGATACAGGACGTTATTCAGATATATAGATCTTGTTCAGGAGCTAAAAAAATCAATGTAAGTAAATCTAGACTTTTACAGTTAGGCAGAGTGACAGGATTCGTTGAAATAGGACCGACTGAACAAGCGGGTACCGTCAAACTTTTGGGGATACGGTTTTTCAAATGTCCTGTCAAGACAGCGGCCTGGAATTGGAAAATGAAGCTCGACAGTCTCCGTGCGGTATTACGAGAGAATTCCACCCGTTTTCTAGATTTGATACAAAAAATCACGCTGATAAATCTCGCTATACTACCTAATGTGTACTACCTCGCAAGTATTTTCCCTTTGCCTTCAACAATAGGGAAACGAATTGAATCTGCTCTAGCTTGGGTCATATGGAGAGGGTGAATCCTTAGGGTAGATTATCAAACCATGACTCTACCCGAAACGAGAGGTGGTTTAGGAGAGGTCACCAATGTTAGAGACAAATGCAGAGCTCTGTTGGTATCTCGGACGGCAAGGGCCCTAGCACCAGATGATGGAAATTTCACAGCTTTGTGCAGTGTCTCCTCCAGACAACAGGGTGCCAGTTATGGTCGGCCATACAAATTATAGATTGCGCATATTAAAACATATACTATTTAAAACAGCTACATCCGATAAAGTGTAAGGAACTACACAGGCAAGGAAGTTTATAAAGTACTTACGGAAGATAAATGTATAAGCATATTAGCGAAGAAATTCCCCACAATCACTTGGAGTCGAGTTTGGCAAAACGTTCATGTTACAACCTTACCGTCACATGTAAGAGCTACGTGGTGTTGTGCTTCATACAACACCATAAACACAACTAAGCGTCTCTTTAAGACCGGCTTGTCAAATACCGACCAATGCTGGGGCTGTCAGACGACTGATACTCTACTTCACCGTTTTACTTGGCGCCGCTAACGAGGTATGCCTATGTACACGACGCAAACTGGCTATCATGTACCGCACGACTGATGACAATATAGCTCTGGAAGAACTGCTCGCTCCCACAAGATGGCCTTATCCAAATCAGAAACGACTTTCGACCTATTGCCTCATGGGTAAGTTCGTAGATTTCTGCTCGGCAAGGAAGAGCAAATCTCTAGTCGAATTTCAATACGACCTTACACAAGAGTACGCGAAAATTTCCCAGCAAAGAAAATGGAAGGTCCAGATGGATGGCTATTTGCCGGCAGTTTTGAATACAGCGTGATAAACCAAAAAGCGCCGTCTACGTATGTTGACGTGTCTTACTGCCTTCTCGCACTACAGAAGGAATTTAACGCGAGCATTCTTATCCTAAATAGAAGAGATGTATCCTCAAGGTTCTTTATATTCACATAACGTCTATGTTTCAATTTTCAGAAAGTTCGTTTGTTTATTTATGAGTGCAAGGTGCACGGTTACTGCCTTTAGAATGAGAACCTTCGTCATTACTGTAGCAACGACGAAAGCAGCTTGTAATTGGGAGGCAAGCACATTATCTCATAGCTAGCGAAGACTTATGGCATATTTGTCTTACTTGTTGGCCCTGTAGTCGCCATGACAGATAAATAGCAAGATAAGAGACGACAGTAGTTTTATTTCCCCTGTGGAACGACTTTCGTGGATTCAAAAGCATTAACTGATATCCTTATACCACATGACAAGAGAAAATCACTCACATTATTCAATTGAAATGACACGATGATATCAAGTGAATTTAGTAGGATAGTTCTGTGCCATCAAGGAAGCAGTTCGTCGGTCACAGAGTTGCCAAACGTAATCTGCGTTTTTGCCAAGTTCAGTTATACTACCAGGAAGGAACCAGCTGATGTGTTCTGTGAGTGACCTCGGAAGTGACTATAGCTTCGTCTCCAAGTTGTGGGTGATAAAGAGCCGGAATATCCTCATTATATTACAGTGAGTCTTATTCACATTTCTGTAACTAAGTTTATGGGAGAGAGTGTAATTACTTGTAATACATCGATGCATTGAGTGCAATCGAAACGTCATAAATTCATAACTGCGACAGTTATTTGCGTTTTACTGTCTTAATCGGACCGAAACCTTGAAAGCAAATTCATCACACGCGATTCACAATTTTGTAGCTTCTCCAGCGGTTGAGTTGTCAACGTATCTTCGCTATGTAATATTGTTATTGAGGTCACTGTCATTATAAAACCTGCCAGAAGACAGGCATGACCTGACTTCTTGTTGTCAGCTTTTCTGACGGATATTCTGCCGTTGCTCGAAACGTGAAGACTAAAGGTGAATTCGGATATTCCGTATCGCGAAAATCTGATGTTTCTATTCTTCCAGCTATAACATTCAAAAAATAGTTACAATAAGCGGCAGAAAAGCGCCTTTGAACCAACAATTAATAATGCAGTCATAACTCGTAGAATCTGACAAACTCCATCTGTCATCTGATAATTGTGAAAAACTAATTTTTTTCATTTGTACCGCACCGCAGTATGAAGGGTTTCGTAGGATTCCTATACTTCACTACGTTATGTTCGTTCTCAATGACGGTAGAGAAGGAGCAAGACCATCTGACTTGAAATATACTTTTCCAGCGGGAATTTAATCTTTGACTGCAGTTACAGTAACACATCCAATGAGGTATCAAGGATGTGAGCATTCACTCATTGCTGGCTCGGGCAGAAAGAAGCTGGTTTCCCACAAAGTAAACGATGAGAGACACTGTAAGTAACGCATAATGTAACCATCTTGCAAACGTTAATTTTCCAAATCGCTGTCACTTATTAAACATGAACTGTTCAGAAAATTGCAACTATATCTAGTGAAATGAGTAGGTTAATGCAATTCCAGTCCGTCACTAGCACTGAGTTGCCAAACATTTTCCGAATAGCACTTAAGAGAGAAATATACATACGTGTGTGTGTGTGTGTGTGTGTGTGTGTGTGTGTGTGTGTGTGTGTGTGTGTGTGTGTGTGACATTGAACGAAACATCATCGATATGGGCTTTCGCAGTCGAAGGCCCACTCGTGTATCCTTGACTACTGCATGACGCAAAGCTTTACAGCTCGCCTGGGCCCGTCGACACCAGCATTGGACTGTTGATGACTGGAATCAAGTTGCCTGGTCAGACTTGTGTCGCTTTACATTGTATCGAGTGGATGGACACGTACAGGTATGGAGACAACCTCATGACTCCATGGACCCTGTCCGCACGGGAGCCACGTGGTTTGAGCCGCCTTGTCACGGTTCGCGCGGCTCCCTCCGTCAGAGGTTCAACTCTTCCCTCGGGCATGGGTGTGAATGTTGCCCTTAGCGTAAGTTAGATTAAGTAGTGTGTAAACTTAGGGACCGAAGACCTCAGCGGTTTGGTCCCATAGGATCTTTCAACAAATTTCCAAATTTTCCATGGACCCTGCATGTCAGCAGGGGACTGTTCAAGCTGTTGGAGGCTCTGTAGTGGTGTGGGGCGTGTGTAGTTGGAGTAATTTTTGACCCCGGATACGTCTAGATATGACTCTGACTGGTGACACGTACGTAAGCATCCTGTCTGATCACCTGCATCCATTCATGTCCATTATGCATTCCGACGGACTTGGGCAATTCCAGCAGCACAGTGCGACACCCCACATGTCCAGAATTGCTACAGAGTGACTCCAGGAACACTCTTATGAGTTTAAACACTTCCGCTGGCCGTCAAACTCCTCAAGCATGAACATTATTGAGCATATCTGGGATGCCTTGCAACGTGCTGTTCAGAAGAGATCTCCACCCCTTGTACTCTTATGGATTTATGGACAACCTTGCAGGCTACATGGTGTCAATTCGCTCCAGCACTACTTAAGACATTAGTCGACTCCATAACACGCCGTGTTGCGGCGCTTCTGCATGCTCGCGGAGACACTACACGATATTAGGTAGGTGTACCAATTTCTTTGGTCTTCAGTGCATTTGGTGTTAATGATGCTACACGTTTTGCAGTTTTTCAGATGTCGAAACGAGAAGCAAAATGGTGTGGGGAAGGAAGTTTCGAAAAAAATGACGTTTTCTACAAATACAGGTGCTCCTTTGTAACGTGCATTAAAAATCATAGTACTTTTGTTTGAGGTTTTTTTCCATGGTATTCATTCAGAAACACTATGGGCACATATAAAAACATATGTCTCTTATTTTTCTCTACACTACAGCATATTCAAATCCTA
This sequence comes from Schistocerca americana, assembly GCF_021461395.2. NCBI lineage: Eukaryota > Metazoa > Arthropoda > Insecta > Orthoptera > Acrididae > Schistocerca > Schistocerca americana. Next base: position 464,248,824 of record NC_060130.1, read on the forward strand.
TTAAAATCGAAGTATGTTCCTCGGGTACATTTAATTGTAAGTACTATGACTGTTCACAAAAGAAAATTAGCTGCTGGGATTGACTTTACTTTATATTGCAAATAAGGTACCAAACAGTAGCGCAATTTATCAAACAATGTAACAGAAGTGTAGCATGGACAACGCAGATGGAATGTCAACCTTTCTTGAAACAAATTGGCTTTCAGTGACATTTTTATCTGTATACAAAGCAGAAAGCTAATGATCATTATAGATGTAAACTATTACATACAAACCTGTACGATGATTACTCTTCATCATGGCCCTTCAAGTTTACTAGTCAGTACTACTTTGATTGATCACAGTTGTGTGCTAATAATTTAAATGGTGTGTTACCATTTCCATAAGAGTGACGTCTGCAGCGACTCTTCCTGTCTCCCAGATCGACTGACATACACACCTTTTCTATTCCAGCCAAGTTAGTTTCGTTGCGAAGGAGCCTCCCTCCAAGTTTTACATCATTACAAACCTAATCAGCTCATGCATAAATTCGTATTACACGAAAAATTGTAATATTTCACATTTTTTGTAAATTATTAATTTTAAAATTGCATTCATAGGTTAATTGCAATTACATAAATTGATATAAATAATTAATATAACATTTATATAGATGTTACATGAAGGAGGATGGTTATGCAGATGTCACATTAAGTAAAGACAAAGAAATTATATAACATAACTATAAGTAATAACGATTATGGTGTTCCAGTGTCTTCTCTCAGAGGTTTTCTTTTGGTGTTTTTTATTTTTGATTTTTCCTTCGGAATTTTTCTACTCTTTGAAGAGATAGTGATATTGATTTCATTAAAGAAATCAAGCAGAAATGCAAGGAAATACAATTTTCTGGTAGGATTAATTTCAAAAGAACTCTTGAATTATGTATGAGAAATACCGAACATCGATTCTGTTACCAAGGATTGAACGTCTTATGTCTAGGATTGTCTGTAAGTAAAAGATACATTAGCCAGAAAAATTTTAGCCGATAGTCCCATATCTTCAAAATGAACGAGAGAAAATTGTCATTTATAAGTAAAAGCGACACAGGTCTTTGACAGTTACCAGCTAACGCTGAACACTACAAAATACTGAAGAAGATCCCTGCTCAGGGATCGAAATGTCGATCGATTAGGAGAAATATGACGCGGCCTAACAACCTAGAAAATTATACCTTCAAAATATATAGTGCTCTAAATGTGGAGGGCCAGCCGTGGTGGCCGAGCGGTTCTAGGCGCTTCAGTCTGGAACCGTGCGACCGCTACGGTCGTAGGCTCGAATCCTGCCTCGGGCATGGATGTGTGTGATGTCCTTAGGTTAGTTAGGTTTAAGTAGTTCTAAGTTCTAGGGGACTGATGACCTCAGCTCTTAAGTCCCATAGTGCTCAGAGCCATTTGAAAGGTGGTGGGAAAACAATAGCCGGCCGCTGTGGTCGAGCGGTTCTTGGCGCTTCAGTCCGGAACCACGTGGCTGCTACGTTCGCAGGTTCAAATCCTGCCTCAGGCATTGATGTGTGTGACGTCCTTAGGTTAGTTAGGTTTAAGTAGTTCTAAGTCTAGGGGACTGATGACCTCAGATGTTAAGTCCCATAGTACTTAGAACCATTTGAATTTTTTGAAAGCAATAGATTTGTGGAAGTGCGAGGAAATAGTACTCCCTCTTGTGTCCCCAAGATATTTGATTCCTTGCACTCGATTTGACCAGAGCTATTTTTAACTTCGACATATTTAGACCACAAAAAAGTAAAGGTGGAAACTGTGACTGTTGTGTGAGGAGGTTTGGTCAGTCAAATGTTAAACAATATTCGAGGTCCGTTTCTTCAAGTAGATGACAGTCATGTTCCGCAGCCTCCGTACTTTGGAGATCCGTTGAGATTTGTAATTAAAGGATATGTGTTGCACCGCGTGGTCTGACAACCTGACTGGCCGTTGTTAGCAATGGACTAAACTGGACGAAACATCATATTACGGAAATATTTAGCTTATTCAGTCTGCTCATTAACGTTGCCGTCCCATGAGTGCAAGCAATTACGATAGATGGTACATGTTTCCACGATTGTACGAGTTGTAATTCCCGCGTAAAAATTTGAGGCTCTGCGCTGAAATTAATCCTCCGAATCTGGTGATCAAGATGTTGCAACACACTGTTAAAATCCCATCATATATAATAGAAGCTAGCGGAATATTGAGGAGAGTAGTTATATAGCTTCCGTAAGTCCTTTGTCGTGGCTTTGTCACTGGAATACCTATTTGTGAGCAACAATCCCTATGTTGACACTCTGTTGTCGAGGAGCGACGGGAAGGTGGACTGAGGCATGTAAATGATTCCTTACATAGGACAGTCGTACTGGTTCCCAGGCCTACGCTGATGTTACCTGCATAACCATTAATATCGATGAGTTTAGGGATTCACACTTTCTGAAGCGTATACCGTTTTAATCTTAGAATTTTTACGTCAAATAATGATCTAAGCAGATTAAGCGTATCTGTCGTGTATGTCCGAGCCATTAACTGTAGAAATAAATAAATAGCTATTCCTTATTTTCAGACCAAGCCGAATGGGGTTCATAAGCTGTGACTTGGAATGGGTCCATTGGTGTACCTGCTGTATTTTGGACTTCCCATTAGCCTGGACTGTGAGTAATATGGATATTGTCCGCGGCTAAGTCATTTATTCCTGACTCCCCTTTGTTTATCTTTTTTTGTGAAGAGTTCCCAGTCACAGTGTTTATTGTACTTGTCTCGTTGTCAGTAAATGCACATTTGTGTAGTCGTTATTTATTCGAGTGAGTTTCATTACTAGCGTTTAACGGTTCAAGCCTTTGAGTGAGAATGAAACAGGGTTTGTTGACTCGAAATATACGTAGAAATGTGTTTCTTCATTTCTCTACGGACGGATGGTGTTAACCATCATCTTTTCTCTGCCTCGTGATGACTGGGTGTTGTGTGCTGTACTTAGGTTAGTTAGGTTTAAGTAGTTCTAAGTTCTAGGGGACTGATGACCATAGATGTTGAGTCCCATAGTGCTCCGAGCCATTTGAACCATTTTTAACCATCATCCACGTTAAACTGTCTCTTGCTCTAATATTCCTCTTGTTTTATTTGGAAAAATTTTCCTTACGGTGCTAATGGGTAAGTTATTTTACCATTAACACCTCTACAGGTACTTTGTGAGATTTTATTAAATGTAATCGAATGCCAAAATGGGTAATTGACGCTTTACAAATTTCATATGTCGTGGTCACGAAGTCTGATATCCTACTCAATTCGGTTACTACATGTAAGCAAATTTCATCAGGAGTAGCGTAAAATAGACTTCATTGAGGATAAAGTCACACTGCAATCAGACCACTTAACGCCTATCTTGTCGGTTAATCAATTATCAATATCTGAAATTCTAGATGACTCATAGTCAACGGGGAATCTGAATCCTATTATATTCTTCCACATGCACTTTTCTGTCATGAAATTTGCAGTCCTCCTTCCAGTCTGTAGACTTTCGGCGTTCGCATAAGCACATATTAGTTCACCACAGCGATCGCCCGCGTCCATGCCAGGTCGGCGGCTGCAATGAAATGCCAATCGGGTTTCACCGTTCCTCTCTCCTATTTTCCAGTCTCTTCTCTATATCTTCTATACAAAGGATATTGCTGATAATCTTTCCAAAATAAAGCTTCCACTCTGCAGCATATCTGTGACGTACGGAAACTTCATGAGAGGTAGCTGCTGTGCTGGAGTCAGCACTGACAGGAAATGGAATAGCTCGGCGTATCATGTGACTGGGATGTCATCATATTTTTTTACCGAGCATAGAATGGGAAAGCCATTTCATCGCGCTCGCTCGACGTGTGTCTCTGTCTCCGAAGTAATTCAGATAATGGGCTTTCCACACACAATGGTGTCAACACTGTTCCGTGAGTACTTTAATTAGTAAAGAACTCCGTCGCCACAATTAAATACCATGTGTTAATGATGCGGGTCGACGTCGATAATCGCCGATTACAATAACGAGTAAACGGGCCACACGTAACAAACAGTTCAGTTCAATGATGGGTAACAACAACCATGGCGTACACGAGTGCCACTGTTCAAAGCACCTAGATACGACTGTAATTGTCTCTCACCAGTTAACAGTACAGGGACTCAGTGTTCCACTATGTGTATCCATTTGATCGTCACAGCAACCTGTAGGCATCCTGTACAGAGGCTGGACAAAAATATGGAAACACGGCGAGAATTATGTGCATGAATATAAATGTAGATGGCTGCGCCTATGCAGTGACCTCAATATGTTGCAAGTGTCTCTCGTGGTCAGAACAGGTTTTGCGTATTTGTAGTGCATTATGCGGAGATAAATGAATTCTAACACGGGAAAACTTGTTGCTTGTATGGTGGGTGCTTCCGTAACCAAGCGAGCCGAAGTGTTTGGTGTTTCAAGAGGCACCGTATCGAAGATTTATACCGCAGACAAGGAAAGTGGAAGACCATTACCCGCTAAGCCACAGTGGGGACGAAAATATGTGTTGAGTGATCGTGGCGGACGGTCATTTAAGAGGATTGTGACGAAAAATAAGGGGTTAGCTGCAAAAGTGACTGCAGAAATGAATGTCGCACTCGTGAACACTGTCAGCACCAAAACAACATGAAGGGTGCCCCATGAGCAGGGAACCGCAGGGCCAGCTGGAATCCTAAAACCACTCATCAATGAATGCAAATGCCTGTAACTAGAAAAGATGATACCGAAGCCACAAATTCTGGACTATGTAGCAATGGAAGAAAGCGATTTGGTTGGATGAGTCTTGTTTCAGACTTTTTCCTGCTTATGGCCGAGTTAACGTCACGAGAGTGCGAGGCGTGGAGAAGTCGAAGAGCAGATCAAGGTCGATATCGAACCTCAATCGAACGTATTCGGTGCAAACCTTTAGGTTATATGGAAACTGAATGTGCAGAATATTCTGGGTCTCGACTTTGTGAAGTTCTCCAGAGTAGTATTGGCCGTCAAAGAAACACTTGTATTGGTGCACCTGAACAGCATCGAAATTAAATTAAAAATTCAGGGATAATTTAGGCAGTTTGTCTGATGGGGGCCTTGATATGTTAGAGATCATGCTCACTGGTGAAGGAAAAGTGCCATCAGAAACCAGACAAGTACAGTCAATGGACATAGCCAAGAAAAGCTGAATCAGATTGACTTGACTCAAGTTCCGACAACAGAAACAATAGAAGAAGAGGAGTCGGATACCAAATTAGTGCGTTCGACATTCTCCTTCATTGAAGATATTGGGTAGATGCGATGTTAAACATGCCTGAAAAGGATTATTCGTGCAGTGATGAATAGAAATGGGTACCAGTAAATGGCGAACACATAGTAAAACTCTGGGAAGACAAGTGTGTTACAAACATAGTAAGTCCAGCGGTTCTAATAGCAGATATGGGAAAAAATGGAACTCTGAACAGTGACAACAAGGATGACCCGTGCAACGCGTATATGAGTAAAAACGGTAAATACCCGAAGTATGGAATTGTATGTGCTATGACTGACTAGTTAGTAGGTTACTTAGCATAAATATGATCTGAATATCCATGAGGATGTACGCATGAATTAAATTGATGTTTTTGTAATTCATCACAATAAGGAAAGATAGAATAAGGCAGATAAAGCTCACAATATGAGATGTGTTGAAAGCAAGGAAAGGGTCACATAAAAGCAAGTTCATAAGCTACAAGTCCACAAGTTTTCCTACATCTCCTGTGGATTGTATCACACAAGGAGAATTATCCACAACAATGTTATAGAAATCAAAACCATAAGGAGCCGCAAAGCGAAGGTCCGGAAACACATTTTCCATCTTAAACGATTTACAGAATAAAGAGAGTTTGACACAGCACATCTCATACTTGTGAAAGGAGGTACATTTAAAGAGAAGGAAAAGCAATGTGATCTATCCTTAATTAGGAATTGAATTAATGGTAAATTAATATATGGATGCCTTCCCACGGAAGTTGGAATCACTGTAACCACGTGGAAGATGACAAGGAAGAAATCATTAGATGAACCGTTGGATGAATTTGCCGGGTTGCATTTTGGAGTTTTATCAGGAGCAATGCAATGATTTGCTGTTAGCAGGGAAGCACCGATTCCTTAGAATTTTTTTATTATTATTGAAAGAGCCAGTAGTGGTATGCAATCAGCCATTGACAGTAAGAGCAAATATACAGACGCACCACTTTTCATACATGTGCTTGAGTCTGATTAATGAAAGATGCAAGATTTTTTTGTATTTACTGTGCTATTCGCAGGAAGTATAGCTGATGTCCGAAAGAAGTCGATACAATAAGACAATTATTCAAATTAAATGGATATTAATAGTACCAGTACAAGGAAGAAACGAATCAGAAATACAGAACACGGTGAGATAATGGTATATGTGTGAGTAAGACTCACCAGGTGCGAAAATGGGTTAACAAGGAATTAATCGTCAGTCTTACGTGTGATGCTTTGCTTTTGATAAATAATTATATATGTGTTTCTGTTGTATGTTCCAGGGGAAATAATGTGTTGTTTTCAGTGAGAAGTACTCAGCCCCGCGAGTATTATGCAAATGACACATAACTAGGCACTGTTGTTAGTTTAAAAACATGTAAAATTGTAACAGTATAATGCGTGTTGTACGAGTATTATATGTATCAAATATATCATCAAAGATATCATCAAATATATAATCAAGTATATCTATATCCCACATCTGACACCTGTTTGATATGTCGTAATACGACGTAGGTCGCGACATACTTATTTTAGCAAACTCACACTCTGATCAGAGGTGAAGCAGATTTTTGGTAATTCGTTTCTTGGTACGAAAGTGTCTGCGCACAGGAGCGAAGTTGACATTTTTCGGGTCTCTATGGTTAGAGACAGTACAGATTGACTCAAATGGTAGGCTAAGGTAGTAGGTAGATATGGTGATGGTAGGGAAAATGAGACTTTGGGCTGGATTACTTGTCTGCTTTTTACTGCTTCTTCACGTGATAGCAAGGAACATGCAGAAGTGCACAGACACTAGTTTATAACGTCAATAAGCATGAAATATTGCTGAGGCTTAACCTATAACTTGATTAAGATTCTAGTGCATAGATTAATGTGTGGTACTACAGACTACATCCCATAGACGTGCCAGATTATGTTGTTCTAATTGGGCTCTTAGGTTCAGGTACTCGTTACAACGTGACACACTGACATAAACTTTGTGATCAAAAGTATCCGGATGCCTGGCTGAAAATGACGTACAAGTTCTTGGCGCCCTCCATCAGTACTGCTGGAATTCAGTATGGTGTGGGTCTACCCTTAGCCTTGATGACAGTTTCCACTCTCGCAGGCATACGTTCAACCACGTGCTTTAAGGTTTCTTGGGGAATAGCAGTCCATCCTTCACGGAGTGCTGCACTGAGGAGAGGTATTGATGTCGGTCGGCGAGGCCTGGCACGAAGTCGACATTCCAAAACACCCCAAAGGTGTTCTATAGGATTCAGGTCATGACTCTGTGCAGGCCAATCTGTTACAGGGATGTTATTGTCGAGTAACTACTCCGCCACAGGCCGTGCATTATGAACAGGTGCTCGATCGTGTAGAAAGACGCAATCGCTATCCTCGATTTGTTCTTCAACAGTGGTAAACAAGAAGGAGCTTATGTACCGTGATTCGTCACTCCACACAATGTTTTCCCACTGTTCAAACGTGCAATGTTTACGCTCCTTACACCAAGCGAGGAGTCGTTTGGTGTTTACCGGCCTGATGTGTGGCTTATGAGCAGCCGCTCGACCACGAAATCCAAGTTTTCTCACCTCCCGCGTAACTGTCATAGTATTTGCAGTGGAACCTGATGCAGTTTGGAATTCCTGTTTGATGGTCTGGATAGATGTATGCCTGTTACACATTACGACCCTCTTCAATTGTCGGCGGACTCTGTCAGTCAACAGACGAGGTCGGCCTGTACGCTTTTGTGCTGCACGCGTCCCTTCACGTTTCCACTTCACTGTCACATCGAAAACATTGGATCTACGGATGTTCAGGAGTGTGGAAATCTCGCGTACAGACGTATGACACAAGTGACACCCAATCAGCTGACCACGTTCGAGGTTCGTGAGTTCCGCGGAGCACCCCATTCTGCTCTCTCACGATGTCTAATGACTACTGAGATCGCTGATATGGAGAACTTGGCACCAGGTGCCATCACAATGCACCTAATATGAAAAAGTATGTCTTTGAGGGTGTCTGGATACTTTTAATCATATAGTGTAGGTACACGTAGATAAGTTAACGACTGAAATCAATAAACGCAGCTAAGAGGTACGTATAGGCAAGCTTTTGCAAGTCCTTCTTAGTGCACAAAGCTGACTGAGTCTGCTGCTCTCTTATATGGCATCAGCTGTAGGCTCGTCCATCCGAGACTGCTGTCGTGCGGGTCTCTCGAACGTCGCCGAACTCTGGCTTGCTTGGCATTTGACAGCCTCTAAACGTGGTGAACATTAATAAAACCTCAAACTGTAAGGTCCGATTCCTGGCTGAAACTGGAGGTAAAAAGATTGACCTTGTGTCCGGAAATGGATGGTGGTCGTGCAAAGACAACAAATTTGCCCGGAACACAGTACAGAGCTGCATCGCGTGCTCATCACAACAGATGTTCAAAGTAGCTTCCATGGGCATGATTAACTGCCGCTCTCTTTCGCACGTTCCGGCCTCTCTCCGAGCTTGTACCAGGGTTCGTCTCAAAATCCCGTGTAAACCAGACCTCGAAATCTGGTGTACGTACAGTCCACCACCTCCCAGCACGTTCGTCTGTCTGAAAGTACCCATGATCAAATATATGTCCAAAAAGCTCTTGAAATGTTGTGTGATGCGGCTGGTGTCTGTGAGGGTACATGGTTTGGTACAGGCGTGCTGCCTCTGACCGTTTCCATCTGCTTGGCCGTACACGAACACCATCTCGGGTTTTTCCCGACTTGAATACCGGACCGGTCTGCAGTTTACAGTAGGCTTTGCAAGGGCGACCGTACCACATGGTGACGCAAAATGCGACAATGGAGAAAAGCCAGTTGACGGAGACTGCTGTCATGAGGGCATGGGCGACTTTAGGCTCACCGCAGGGGCAAGCGAGCACAAGGTCCTGCCGGGCCTAGCTGGGTCCGTTCTTGTCTGCCTGCATCTGAGCTGCTGGTCGAGTACACCCCAGGCATGTCATATCGTGAGGGCATACTGGCTCGTGCCACTGTCGTAATCCATTACGGTGCAGCTGAGTACAAGCGGCATACACCACAAACCGGTAGTCAACTGTCTGTCCACTGCCTAATCCTCTCGTGAAGCATCTTAACCGATGTCCTACAGCAACGTCAAAAGGCTGCACCTCAAGTGAGACCTCCTCAAGTTCTAATAGGAAAACCAGGCAGACTATCAGTTACTCTACAACATCAGTTGGTTGGTTTGTGTGGGGTCTGTACGTGAATATAAGAGACTTCACTAACAGGCTGGCTGTGTAAATCAACGTAAAGCAATAAATCATGAGTGTAAAATGTGTACCAAGCATTCCGGAACTCTAATGTTTGTGCATACATAACATACAGAGGCAGTCTACATGTAATACAAAAATGGTTCAAATGGCTCTGAGCACTATGCGACTTAACGTCTGAGGTCATCAGTCGCCTAGATCTTAGAACTAATTAAACCTAACTAACCTAAGGACATCACACACATCCATGCCCGAGGCAGGATTCGAACCTGCGACCGTAGCGGTCGCTCGGCTCCGGACTGTAGCGCCCAGAACCGCACGGCCACTTCGGCCGGCATGTAATACAAGTGTGATTATATCCAAACTGATAAACATTACAGTTTCAGCTGCATTTGTTACTACGTCAGGATGAACATTCATATGTATCTCACACTAACGTCATATGACTAATTAATGAAAGACATTTCTGTGCATTGCCATATGAACCTGATATTACTATTATCAACAAGAACAATACTGTACCGTACATTGAGAAGAATGGTGATTTTACGAGGGTTTCTCAGACAGTAATGCACTGCATTGTTTTTCTTCAACAATTATTTATTGAACAGAATGAGAATTACGCACACGAAAGAATGAGATTTTATCTACGCACCCTATTTCTCCACGTAATCTCCATCCCTTCTATGGCCTTCCTCCAGCGTGAAATAAGGGCGTGTGTGCCCAGTCGGTACCAGTCCTTGTCCTTATGGCGGGGCCAGTGCTTCACTTTGTGAATCACCTCCTCATCGCGCTCAAAATGTCTTCCACGAATGCATCTGTCCTCGCGAGTGACAACATCAGCTCGCTGCAACATGTCGGATGCGACAGCCGTGGATGATCTCCCCGACCACTGCAAATCCAGGAGCTCTGATGAGCTCACCCTCCGTGCCCAGCGACTAACTGTACATCTGTCGACAGCAGATGCTCCATACACTTTGCACAGGCCTTTGTGAATATTTCCCACACGTACTTTCTCTGCAGTGAAAAATTCAATGACGGCACGTTGCTTGTAACATACATCACCTACAGAAGCCATTTTAAAACTGTCCGGTAGCTACACTATCTGTCGGAAGTGACGGAAACTGGGCGCACACTCTTAGGAGACTTTAAATAATACATACGTGACGTTTGGCATTCGCAAGTTTGTTTTCGGCTGAGAAAAAAAAATGCGGTGCATTACTTTCTCGGCAACCCTAGTAACAGTGTCATGTCAGACAAGCTATGGACATGCACAGTCACAATGACTAGCTCTTAACAACAAAACATAGATATATGGGAAAGTTAGTCATAAAAACTTTAAATTCGAGCCCGTGAACTGCATAACGCTTCCATGAAGTGATTTTTTACATAATAGCCAACGTCAACTTTATCGTACTCTTTCCTTTATCGTGCAGGACTATTGGGAGGGACTATTTATGTGATAGTGTGGTTTGCCCGAACCAGTGAAGTGTATTTGTGTTTTCTCAATGTTGTATTTTCAGTGCAATATAAATGTGTATGCGTATACGAGGGTTGGAACTTTAATACTGGCAACTATTTATTTACAGCTCGGACAAAACAGATACGTGTTTCAAAGTTTTACTGACCTCCAAAGTAGTCACCAGCATTGTGTATAACCCGTTGCCAGCGATGTGGAAGTCGTAGGTTACTCTTAGCAGTGCCAGTTGTGTTGACATTTCGAGCGGCGCGGTCTATTACCCGACGAACTTGTAGCAGTTCTGAAGCGAATGCCGTGAACTGTTTCCTTCAGTTTAGAAATCGAGTTGAAATCGCGAGGGCTTAAGTCAGGGGAGTACAGTAGGTGGTATAGCACTTAGCAGCCCCATCAGTCAAACAAATCAGTAACATCTTGCACTGTACGTGCTTGAGCATTGTCCTGCAAAATGATGGTCAGGTCCTGCAGAAAGTGTCATCACTTCTGTCTCTGCGCTGGTCGGAGGTTGTGTTCCAAAAATGAACAGCATAGAGACAGAAGTGATGACACTTTCTGCGGGACGTGACCATCATTTTGCAGGACAATGCTCAAGCACGTACAGTGCAAGCTGTTACTGATTTCAGAATGAAATTTTCACTCTGCAGCGGAGTGTGCGCTGATGTAAAACTTCCTGGCAGATTAAAACTGTGTGCCGGACCGAGACTCGAACTCGGGACATTTGCCTTCCGGGAGTGCTTGTTCTGCAAGGTTCGCAGGAAAGCTTCTGTGAAGTTTGGAAGGTGGGAGACGAGCGATTGGTGGAATTAAAGCTGTGAGGACGAGTCGTGAGTCCTGCTTGGGTAGCTCAGATGGTAGAGCACTTTCCCGCGAAAGGCAAAGGTCCCGAGTTCGAGTATCGGTGCGGCACACAGTTTTAATCTCCCAGGAAGTTTCACATGTTACTGATTTGTTTGACTGATGGGGCTGCTAAGTGCTATAACACCTACTGCACTCCCCTGACTTAAGCCCTCGTGAGTTCAACTCGATTTCTAAACTGAAGAAAACAGTCCACGGCATCCGCTTCAGAACTGCTCCAAATTCGTCGGGCAATAGACCGCGCCGCTCGAACTGTCAACACAACTGGCACTACTAAGAGTATCCTACGACTTCCACATCGCTGGTAACGGGTTGTACACAATGCTGGTGACTACTTTGAAGATCAGTAAAAGTTTGAAACACGTATCGATTTTGTACGAGCTGTAAATAAATAGTTGCCTCTATTAAAGTTCCAACCCTCGTATTTTTTCAATGTAGTAAGCGTGTTTTCTCAACATCGCATTTGCAGGAACAATATTTTTTTTTTAAATGTAATAAGTGTGTTTTGTCAACACTCTATTTTCTGGGACTGGCCTGCTGGCCAATTTTAATAAACAATTTAACTATTCTCAAGCGGGCTGCCTATCTAACGCCGAAATTTTTAAGGACGCCATCAGAGGTGTTTCCTTTCGTAAACTGTTAGTGTTTTCTCTCTTATCACATGTAATTTTTACTCGACAACCTTTGGATTTTATGTTGTACGTTAGTTTAGGCCCGACAACACCTGCAAAAGATGTACCAATCTGTACATAATGTTAACATGTAGTGACAAAACTAGATATTTACGAATGTAATCATATTTCAAGTGTTGATGCTACGTATTCATGTGAAATTTTGTTTTGATGTATGGCATTTTCAATGAGACGTCGATGTATTTAAGTGCTTTCTGTCCTTAACTTTTTTTATCATGAGTAAAAATGTGAATTATTAGTCATTGTAATACAGTGAGAGCGAGTGTTTATTCAACACCTATTTATTCGTTGATGAGTATGACTTACTTTTGAATAATAAGCTGTCCACACGTGGCTGAGACTTTGAAGGCAATGCCGTTTTCAGTAACTATAAAATAACGAGGGAAGTGTAAATGGAATTTTGTGAGTAGGTGCTCCTTCGCTTACAGCTATTCAAATAACAGCTTAGCCTGACACCAGAAAATGAGAATTGTTTTGTGAGGGCTTATGTTTTTAAGTATGACTGTGAATTAAAAAGGTTGTGGCCTTAGCAACAGGATACCCACCTCAGTGCTGACCTCGTGTAATGATTCAAATGGCTCTGAGCAGTATGGGACTTAACATCTGAGGTCATCAGTCCCCTAGAACTTAGAACTACTTAAACCTAACTAACCTAAGGACATCACACACACCCATGCCCGAGGCAGGATTCGAACCTGCGACCGTAGCGGTCGCGCGGTTCCAGACTGTAGCGCCTAGAACCGCTCGGCCACTCCGGCCAACAAGATTTTTGGAAGCCGAGTATATGAGGACTGCATCTTAGAGCTCCAGAGAGGGAGGACTTCGCATTCGTCTGCACTTCCAGCAAACAAAATTTTAGCTGATGGATCGCATTGAGACTCTGCGCCAGAGCCGAGCACAGAGGACAACGCCAAACATGTAACTTTCAGCTACCACCGCAGTCATTCTCTGCGTTTGAATTGTAGAACAAGGATAAGTATGTTAAGCATTTGCACTTGATGTGATGAAGCGGGTGTAAAGTCATTTGTTTCGAGTTAGACTTACGCTTTTCTGAATTAATACAGATGCTCAGCTAGTGAACTCAGCATGTGATTAGGCAAGGGAACTGGTGCTCATATGTAATTTTCTGGTTTATATCTGTAATATGTTAGCGAATCCAGCAATCACTGGTTGTTTACGTGGACACAGCTAATTGTACATCTTTATTATAATTACTTTTTCAGTTTCACCCACCTGTGTCAAGGTATCGCAGTTCCACCCACTTATGTCAAGGTATCGCCATCTATGTTTAATAATCCATTTGAACCACTGTGAACTTAATAACTACTTGTGTTATCGATTCGATGTTTGATGTCATGTCCCTATATTTTACCTATAAACAGGACTTTATTCTGACGTACATTCCATAGTTAGATGAAACACCAGACATTACATCTATGTGAGGCATGACATCCATATTTGGTGTATAAATGAGCCACCCCTGTTTAAATTCAGATGTCTCATGTTATTATCTGTTGTGCAATTTTTGTTTAATTATTCACATGATCTTGTAGGGAACTATCTGTTCACTGCAAAGGTCATCAGTTTCAATTATTATTAGCGTTACAGCGGTATGCTTAAATCTCAACTGTAGTCTCACAACAGGTATTTTAACTCATCTGCTGAGTCAACGGGATAACGTGAGGTAAGTGATAAGTCAATCGCACGAATGGAAGCAAAGTGAAAGATAATGGTTGTTATTTCCTCATGTAGTGGTGCTGTCGAGGCGACATTTTGAAAAGTCACCTGTTGTTAAGAGCTCCGAGTCAGTGTAAGAAAATAGTATTAAAACCGTGAGAAACTGAATTACAGATGGTTGCGTTATTGAGAGACAGCGCTCCTCTTCTCAAGTGGAATGGAATAGTGCGACATATCACGTGTCTGAAATCTCGACGGTAGGTGACAGCTGAGGGCAAGAAAAACGAGTGCACCTTTTCGCTGGGACACTTAATCTCTGAGAATACTGATGCACTGAGGTCCACATGCCACCGCATCAAGGAGTCAAGGTTGCAGCGTTCGAAACTCGATTTGGTAAACACTGCTACTGCCAAATTCAGCTGGTGGGGGCAACAACATGTTGATGATAGCTGCCACCACTGAGTATTGCGTATTTTGATAGCCATAGTATAACAAATATGGTACAAATGCCTTCGCCCCATTCTTGTACCTCTGCTCAACCTACGTCATATGGTAAGAAAGTTAGCAAGGTCGCTATGACACCGTCACCGGATGTTCGGCGCACTGAATAACCGTGGAATCAGGAGACACAGACTTGTCTGTACCAGCTGATAACAGGTGCGAGCAGATCGATAGTCATGTGAGGCGATACTTCCTGGATCAAAACAGCACCGTACAGCCAAGTGGCAGAGGTATTTACGCGTGGATAATGTGTGAACAGAACCAAATAGTGCCTCTTATATGTCTTCCATCGACCATAACCGGTGAATTATACAGATATCTACTGCCCCGTTATGTTTTTTTATTTGTTCACTGATGTCATTCCACAGGCCACCTATTCCTTCATCAAGACAATGCACCGCCCCATCGCTCCCAAACTGAGTCAGAATGGTTTGAGGGACAGCCTATGGACGTGCAGTCCCGAGGTCACGTGATCTTACTTCTTATGCGCCGCCATGGAGCGAATTGTGTCTTGTTTGGACATAGCACCAACCAAGCTCCGTGAGTTGCAGACAGTATTAGTCATGACGACTCCCCAACGCTTACAGGGCCTCGTACGTTCCATGTCACTACGCGTCACCTCTGTTCTGTGCTACTACGCGCTGCTATGTTGGTGACTCCAATTCTTTGTGAGTATACGCAGTAGGAAGGAAACAGATTCATAGAGCTTGTAAGCTCCCTATCGGTTTTACAAAAGGTTTACTACAAAAGTAAGTCAGAATTATGCCCTGAACTGAAAGCCCTCTAATTTACTAAATTAAGACATATGAATCTATAAAGTAACGTGATCTGATATGATAATATGACCTAGAACAGGAGAGACTTATTCCGGCAATATAAGATCATTGACAAAGTAAATAGTTAATTACTTAATCTGACTGGTCATCACAAACACGTGAATTTACCTGAAAAATATGTAAAAAGCTGTGCTTGTAGTGCCACTGTGTGCAGTGGACATGACGTGCCCACACTGTTAGCATAGCACAAAAATATATGAGGTAAAACAGTCACACTTGATAGGATGGAAATCTGCAGTTCTTTTAGCTCGGTCAAACTCCAATACCTACCTTCAGTTCTGAAAAAATATGCATACTCTAATGACGTGTGTTGTTCATCGTGATTAGTGCAAGACTTGAGGTTAATACAGAATTACTTCTTTTTATCTTTGCTGAAGGCTAAGTTGTGCACCTTGTATTGAGTGGTACCGTCCGAAATGCAAAGCGCAGCTTCAGTCCGGAACCGCGCTGCTCCTCGGGCATGGCTGTGTGTGTTGTCCTTAGGTTAGTTAGGTTTAAGTAGTTCTAAGTCTAGGGGACTGATGACATCAGATGTTGAGTTCCATAGTGCTTAGAGCTATTTGAACCATTTGCAAAGCACAACCCAACGTGAATTCGTATATACAGGGTGTTACAAAAAGGTACGGCCAAATTTTCAGGGAACATTCCTCACACACAAAGAAAGAAAATACACTCCTGGAAATGGAAAAAAGAACACATTGACACCAGTGTGTCAGACCCACCATACTTGCTCCGGACACTGCGAGAGGGCTGTACAAGCAATGATCACACGCACGGCACAGCGGACACACCAGGAACCGCGGTGTTGGCCGTCGAATGGCGCTAGCTGCGCAGCATTTGTGCAACGCCGCCGTCAGTGTCAGCCAGTTTGCCGTGGCATACGGAGCTCCATCTCAGTCTTTAACACTGGTAGCATGCCGCGACAGCGTGGACGTGAACCGTATGTGCAGTTGACGGACTTTGAACGAGGGCGTATAGTGGGCATGCGGGAGGCCGGGTGGACGTACCGCCGAATTGCTCAACACGTGGGGCGTGAGGTCTCCACAGTACATCGATATTGTCGCCAGTGGTCGGCGGAAGGTGCACGTGCCCGTCGACCTGGGACCGGACCGCAGCGACGCACGGATGCACGCCAAGACCGTAGGATCCTACGCAGTGCCGTAGGGGACCGCATCGCCACTTCCCAGCAAATTAGGGACACTGTTGCTCCCGGGGTATCGGCGAGGACCATTCGCAACCGTCTCCATGAAGCTGGGCTACGGTCCCGCACACCGTTAGGCCGTCTTCCGCTCACGCCCCAACATTGTGCAGCCCGCCTCCAGTGGTGTCGCGACAGGCGTGAATGGAGGGACGAATGGAGACGTGTCGTCTTCAGCGATGAGAGTCGCTTCTGCCTTGGTGCCAATGATGGTCGTATGCGTGTTTGGCGCCGTGCAGGTGAGCGCCACGATCAGGACTGCATACGACCGAGGCACACAGGGCCAACACCCGGCATCTTGGTGTGGGGAGCGATCTCCTACACTGGCCGTACACCACTGGTGATCGTCGAGGGGACACTGAATAGTGCACGGTACATCCAAACCGTCATCGAACCCATCGTTCTACCATTCCTAGACCGGCAAGGGAACTTGCTGTTCCAACAGGACAATCCACGTCCGCATGTATCCCGTGCCACCCAACGTGCTCTAGAAGGTGTAAGTCAACTACCCTGGCCAGCAAGATCTCCGGATCTGTCCCCCATTGAGCATGTTTGGGACTGGATGAAGCGTCGTCTCGCGCGATTTGCACGTCCAGCACGAACGCTGGTCCAAATGAGGCGCCAGGTGGAAATGGCATGGCAAGCCGTTCCACAGGACTACATCCAGCATCTCTACGATCGTCTCCATGGGAGAATAGCAGCCTGCATTGCTGCGAAAGATGGATATACACTGTACTAGTGCCGACATTGTGCATGCTCTGTTGCCTGTGTCTATGTGCCTGTGGTTCTGTCAGTGTGATCATGTGATGTATCTGACCCCAGGAATGTGTCAATAAAGTTTCCCCTTCCTGGGACAATGAATTCACGGTGTTCTTATTTCAATTTCCAGGAGTGTATATTATGTGGACATGTGTCCCGGAAACGCTTACTTTCCATGTTAGAGCTCATTTTATTACTTCAAATCACATTAATCATGGAATGGAAACACACAGCAACAGAACGTTCCAGCGTGACTTCAAACACTTTGTTACAGGACATGTTCAAAATGTCCTCCGTTAGCGAGGGTACATGCATCCACCCTCCGTCGCATGGAATCCCTGATGCCCTGATGCAGCCCTGGAGAATGGCGTATTGTATCACAGCCGTCCACAATACGAGCACGAAAAGTCTCTACATTTGGTACCGGGGTTGCGTAGACAAGAGCTTTAAAATGCCCCCATAAATGAAAGTCAAGAGGGTTGAGGTCAGGAGAGCGTGGACGCTATGGAATTGGTCCGCCTCTACCAATCCATCGGTCACCGAATCTGTTGTTGAGAACCGTACGAACACTTTGACTGAAATGTGCAGGAGCTCCATAGTGCATGAACCACATGTTGTGTCGTACTTGTAAAGGCACATATTCTAGCAGCACAGATAGAGTATCCCGTATGAAATCATGATAACGTGCTCCATCGAGCGTAGGTGGAAGAACATGGGGCCCAATCAAGACATCACCAACAATGCCTGCCCAATGAGTCACATGTCAACACAAGCACCGAAGTCAACATTACCTTCCTTCAATTGGGCCAACTGGCGGTGAATCGAGGAAGTACAGTACATACTGACGAAACTAAAATGAGCTCTAACATGGAAATTAAGTGTTTCCGGACACATGTCCACATAACATCTTTTCTTTATTTGTGTGTGAGGAATGTTTCCTGAAAGTTTGGCCGTACCTTTTTGTAACACCCTGTATAGGAAAGTGATGGTAAGGAAATCAAACTATTGTGAAAAATGTGTGGCTAGAAAAGTGTATCATTATCTCCAAACTGCATTTAAGTCATGATGGCACATACAAAATGAGTGCTCACAACATATGGTACGAAAAACTTCAACACGTGACAGCTTGAAGCAAAGGGAAATGTATACAGGAAGAACATTAATAAGACCGACAGACTGCAGACTGCTAGGGCGGATTGCTGACTGGAAATAGAGGAGAAATGGCCCTATGAACATGTGTCCGGAAATGCAACGTTGCCACGGTAGATGGCGCTGACGAATACAGTTCCTCTGACTACGTGCCGCGTGCTCCTTGTGTACTGTAGTCTGTGTGACTGACGCAGCGTACTGTAAGCAGCAAACCGGTCTGGTTTTCATGTCGGGAACAAGCCGAGATGGTGTCGGTGTACGGACAAGCAGATGGAAACCGTCGAGAGGCAGCACAGCTATACTAAAACAAGTACCCTCACAGACACCAACCACATCACACAACATTTCAAGCCCTTTTTGGGCGTTTGTGTGATCATGGGTCCTTTCAGACAGACGAACGTACAGAAAGACAGCGATCTGTGCGTACAGCAGATTTGGAGGACCGGGTTCTGCGGGATATTGGCGCGAACACTAGTACAAGCTCCAGGCACGTGGCATGCCAACATTTTGTTAGCTTAAGTACGATTATGTGTCTCCTGCATGACATTTCTTCTCAGGGAGGCTACTTTGAACATCTGTTGTGACGCGTGGACGCGACGCAGCTCTGTAATGTATTCCGGCATGATTTCTTATCGCTGCATGCACACCGTCCATTTCCGGACACACGTTCATAATACCTTTTTTCCTCCATTTCCAGTAAGGAACCCGTTCCTGCAGTTTGTCGGTTTTATTAATGTGCACCCTGTAAACAACTAGAAAGATTGAATAACGCTCATTAGCCCGTAGTGTGATGACTGTAAACTCTGTAGCATTCGGATGTATTAATAGCAGACAAACTCTGTACTATGCATCGAAGTCTACGTCCTTCACAGAAAGGTTAAAACAGCATCTCAAAGAGAGAGACACGCGTTAGGAGCATGAAAATTTCGTTGCAGTTCCCCTCTTGCAGCCTCGCAGTACAAACAAGAAAATAAATTGGCGAAAACCACACGATATCTGTAAATGATTCACAGGCTCGTATTCGAAATGTGCTCATCGCATACACCATCAGACAACATCTTACCGAACTGCGGTGCTTCATACAGCCAAACGTGCCGGCATGCCGAACAGATCAGGCATCTCCATACGACTCCTCCTGACGCTGTGTGTGAACCACCCTGCCCACAGAACAAGGCGCGCTCGGATCTCTGTGGCTCGTGCAACCTTAACTCAGAGAGTGCTTCCAACAATGCTTACCGACGTCCGAAAAACATTTATCGACAGGTAGGTACAAACTCGCATTTTTATAGTGAATCTGGGAGATAGTAACATGCGAAATAATTTCAGCAGTGGAAGTTGCGAATAGAGTAGAAGACTTCCAACTTTTCATACGAGAGAGCTGAGTGGAGCGTTAATGTAAACCAGAAATCACGATGAGGATAGTTCGAAATGAAACGATGTTAACGGTGGACTAAAATCTTAATGTTTGCAAATGCAAGCAATAAAAAATAAACTGACTTTTCCGGTACACAAACTATCAGCTAACTTATCAGTAGGATATTTTTCAGTAGCAAGAACTTACAAATATTGATACCTTTAATCTGCAGTTAACGTAGAATCTTTTGGTATTACGAGGAAAGACGTGGGATTAATGACTCTGATACAGCGTAAGTATCCGTGCTTGTCAAGGTGACCACAGGGCTGAGAGCAGCTGACTTGAAAGATTTGCTGTAGTTGTAATGTCGCTGCCTGTAAGTATTTAACTGACAGATTTTGGCTTGCCAGACTAGTGTACCTGTAACCAGTATCAGTTCTCCGCAAAATCACCATGTGGACGTCACTTCCACGTCATCGCTGGAAATCAAAACATGGAACTTCGCAAAATCTGCGATTCCTCTTAGATGATGGAAGTGAAACAAAATGAAAATGAATAATGTCGCGATTTAGTGTATTATGTTAAATCGTCCAGAATGGTTTGCACAAATACACTGCCCCCACTTTTTAATACAAAGTCAGTGCCGTAAACGAGTGAGCCACTCTTGAAACAAGAAGAAATGATTTAGTGCGTTACATTGAGTATTCTAAAATAGGAATTCGGACTTACTTTTTTACATAAAGGCGATGCAAATAAATGGGAAAACCGTGCCTCCCTTATGCCTTAACTGCTGTCTTTATAACTGACTAATTTCTTACCGAAATTATTATATACAGAATTTTTGCTCCGCTAACATTACACTCATTAGGCTGGACAAGCTGTACACATCTCATGTTAGTGTATGGCTTGCATTATAATACTGAAATAAAAATGTTAACTTGGAATATTTTTTTTAACTCGGCTGGAACCACGTTCGGAAGGCTAATGCAGGAAAGAGTAAGAGTCGAATAAAATTTATTCTGCAACACGATTCGTCGACTATGTGACAGTCGTGGGGCAAATTTAAGGCCTGCTTTATCGGGTGGGGAATGGCAAGACCCGCCTTGATAGGTCAGGGGTAACTACACAAAGGAAGTGGCTAGTCGGATAGCAGAATACTTGTGGAGTGCAAGTGGCTTTTTTTGGGCTAGGCGGTAGTTTGAGGTACTCTGATGAACACTCACCAGTCCATTCGCAGATATGGACATCGGATCGCGTTCAGGGTAAACGCACTACGACTGTAAAAATTTTACACGTAAATTGTCGAAGTATTCGTTACAAAGTTCCCGAATTTACTGCCTTCGGGAAAGTTCTCAAGCTCAAATTAGTCGTGAGACCGAGAGCTGGCTAAAACTCGAAGTAGAAAGTTTTGAGGTATTTATCGAGTAATGGAACGTTTATAGGAAGGACAAATTAGACGCCATAGCAGGAGGAGTGTTCACTGCAGTTGACGTAAATACTGTCTCTATTGAGACTGAAATTAAGTGTGACTGTGAAGTTATCTGGTAGCGTATAACAGACTAGGTGAAACCAACTTAATTTTTGGATGTCTTTACCGGCCACCTGATTCCGCTGTGACCGTCATTCAAAGAAAGTCTACGGTCGATAGCGCGTAGATACACGGATCACACAATACTAGTTTAAGGCGACTTTAACCTACCGAGTAATACGGAATAGGGTCGGACGTCTATGGCTTCATTACAGGGGTGCAGACAGACAGTATCGTGAAGTGCAATTGAACACGTTTCCCGAAAACTGTATTGAGCAGTTAGTTCGGCAGACCACGCGCAATGAAAATATCTTAGACCTTGTAGCGATAAACCATGGTGGACCTCATCGATGACGTCAGTATGATGTTATCATAGCGACTATTGTTACTTAAGGTAGTAAATAAGTCAAGAAGGTTGGGAAAGTGTTTTTTTTCTTTAGAAAAAAACAGTTAATCAGTTGCTAGCATCTCGCTAGATAGTAAATTTCCTCGAAACGAACTTGCAGCATGCTGCAGGCGAGATTAGGTCGGCAGTTGTCATAACCGGGTCAGTTTTTGTACATAGGCTTTCGCGTGTATTGTCACGCTTACGGTGTGGATGGCTCAAAAATGGACATAGGTGTACGAAACTAGTCTTCATCAAGACATAAAAAAGCTACTCCTTAACGCAACTTAATGATGGAGCTACAACCATTTATTTCAAATTTCCTAGAGACCGAAAAGCTTATGTCCACAAACCAGCGCGACTGAAACTCAGCTTGCCCTTATCTCACACGATATACTGCTAACTATAGATAAAGGCAAGAGGCAGATTCAAATGGTTCAAATGGCTCTGAGCACTATGGGACTCAACTGCTGAGGTCATTAGTCCCCTAGAACTTAGAACTAGTTAAACCTAACTAACCTAAGGACATCACAAACATCCATGCCCGAGGCAGGATTCGAACCTGCGACCGTAGCGGTCTTGCGGTTCCAGACTGCAGCGCCTTTAACCGCACGGCCACTTCGGCCGGCTAACAGGCAGATTCCATGTTCCTAGATTCCCAAAAGTATCTGACACTGTAGAATGTTACCGAAGGTACTAGCATATGGAATAGGTTCCGAGTAAATGAGTGGCTCGAAAACTTCTTAATTAATAGAACCCAGTATGTTGTCCTCGACGGCAAGTGTTCATCAGAGAAAGGATATCCTCATGAGTGCCCCAGGGAAGTATGGTAGGAAGGCTATTACTTTATACATAAATGATCTGGTGGACAGGGAGAGCAGCAATCTGTGATTGTTTGCTGATGGTGCTGAAGTGTACGACAAGGTGTCGAAGTTGAGTAACTTCATGAGGATACAAGGTGCCTTACACAAAATTTCTATTTTTTGTGATCAGTGGCAGTTGGCTCTAACTGTAGAAAAATGTAAGTTAATGCGGATGAGTGGGAGAAACAAACTCTTAATGTTCGAATGCAGTACTAGTAGTGTGCTACAAGACACAGTCACGTCGTTTAAATATCTGGGCGTAACGTAGCAAAGTGATATGAAATGAAATGAGCATGTGAGCATCGTGATAGGGAAGGCAAATGGTCGACTACGGTTTATTGGGAGAATTTTAGAAAAGTGTGGTTCGTCTGTAAAGGAGACCACATGTAGGAATCTAGTGCGACCTATTCTTCAGTACTGCTCAAATGTTTGGGATCAGCAACAGATCAGATTAAAGGAAGGAATCGAAGTAATTCAGAGGCAGGCTGGTAGATTTCATAGCGGTAGGTTTGAACAGCACGCAAGTGTTACGGAGATGCTTCAGGAACTAAAATGGGAATGACTGGAGGGAAGGCGACATTCTTTTCGGGGAACACTATGGAGAAAATTTAGAGAACCAGCATCTGAAGCTGACTGCAGAACGACCATACTGCCGCCAATATACATTTCGCGTAAGAACCACGAAGATCAGAAAGGAGAAATTAGGGCTCATACAGAGGCGTATAGATAGTCGTTTTTCCCTCGCTATGTTTGTGAGTGGGACAGGAAAGAAAATGACAGGTAGTGGTACAGGGTACCCTCCGCCACGCACCGAATAGTGGCTGTATGTAGATGTAGATATAGAATTCTGTATGTAGATGTAGATCTAAAATTCTGTCATGACATTCAAAAAAATATATCGGAAGAAAAATACTGTTGTTGTTGTTGTGGTCTTCAGTCCTGAGACTGGTTTGATGCAGCTCTCCATGCTACTCTATCCTGTGCAAGCTTCTTTATCTCCCAGTACCTACTGCAACCTACATCCTTCTGAATCTGCTTAGTGTATTGATCTCTTGGTCTCCCTCTACGATTTTTACCCTCCACGCTGCCCTCCAATGCTAAATTTGTGATCCCTTGATGCCTCAAGACATGTCCTACCAACCGATCCCTTCTTCTAGTCAAGTTGTGCCACAAACTTCTCTTCTCCCCAATCCTATTCAATACCTCCTCATTAGTTACGTGATATACCCACCTTATTTTCAGCATTCTTCTGTAGCACCACATTTCGAATGCTTCTATTCTCTTCTTGTCCAAACTGGTTATCGTCCATGTTTCACTTCCAAGAAAAATACTAAGGAAGAAAAATTATTATGGATGGTGTGTGAACTGGCTGTTATGTTCCAGTCTATTAACGCAATATCTCACTCGTATCACTTGTCTCCATTTCATATAAACTTTAACAACGAATGAACGAACTTAACAGAGTAAGCTTGAAAGCAGCTTTGAAAGTGCATTATATTAAGATAATTTTTAAACAAAACAGTGAAACGAATTAGTACCAATTAACGTAGAACCAGTTGATAAGTAGACAATGACTGGATGGATACTAAAGAAAGACGATATTATGAAAATGAAACTGAGGTGTCCGGACATGTAGCCAAGCGACTGGATAGTAAATAGAGCAAGCAAGGTCTTTACTGAATCCCAAAACATATGGGAAAATCTAAAAGAATATCTAATGGAAGATACGTAAATGACATCAAGCTGAAAACTGCAACGTGGAAAAGTCTTAAGGGGGCTTTCATCAGGCATAAGATGTCAAAGGGATGCCGGCGCTGTGATGATAGTGCGCATTGTGCCACCCGTGGACAAGGCTTTCCAAGTTCTTGAAAAAATAACGAAATCGTTCTGAGTTTTCCCTTTTAGTATAATGATGGACACTTAACACAGAGCAAATTTCAGTTTACTGTCACCACCGTCTTTTGTTGCAAGTGAACGTGCTGAGGAAGGTGGCGGCGTGCGCTTGATGGCTGGCCCGGCCGTTGCCCCCGGGCCTGGCCATTCCCGCAGCCCTCCACCGTCCGTTCTCCGCCATCAGACTTCGCACACTCCCCACCCACTCACCAGCTGACACCTCCTGACATTCCTTCGCTTCGCAGCGTGGACTCAATAGCTCAGCTTCCGATACGGAACAAAAACGAACCGTATACTGAAATCAAATAGAAGTACAATGCGTTTCACGGCATCAAACCTAATCTCCAGGAACAAATATCTACAATATTTAGCAAACTATTTCCCGAGAGATATTACTGCGCCTTATAGTTCACGATGTTTCTACCCCGTCTGCAGGAAAAAAAATGTACAGTAACATCAATTCACTCCCACACTATGCTTATTTGGCGGACAATAGATCTGTGACAACAAATGGAAGAGCAGAATCTAACACATGGACCAACGAAGCGCTTCAAAGCTCATCAAAAGAGCTTGTGTTCCCAGTCACATCAAAGGAACAGAGTTAACAGCACAAATTAAATTCCTTCACTGACCCAACTTCAGTCTCCACTCCCACTAAACCTAACTACTGGGACAACACAGACAAAACGTTTTGAAAAAATGTCACCTATTCCTTTTGTTGATAAAATCATAAATTTTAATAAGAAGACAGGAACTGTATCCAAAGGGCTAAACTTGGGTTAAAATATTGAAACTCTAAAGAAAAAGTGGGATAAGAAAAGGAAGGAACCAGAAAAGAGGAACTAAAATATCACCAAATGGAAATACTAGTGAAGAGACAAACAGACTGAAGAAGCTAAAAAGAAAAATATAGCAAATAGCTTACCGTGTTCATCAGATACAGACATTGTAGTAGATTATGAATATAACTTTGATGAATGTGATGAAGATAAATGTGTTGGGTGTTGTGAAATCTATTAGGAAATAAATAAAAATGACAACTGGATTCAGTGTGTGTCCCGTTCATAATGGTGACATGAATGTTGTTCAGCATTTGGTAGTAAGTGTAATTGCTGTGATGACAGAAAGACAGACTAACGCTTGATCAAAACCAACAAGCCAATGCTGAATCAAGATTTTTAATAAACTAATATACCTATGGGTGAGAAGATCCACTCGTGTGTATTTTCATTTTATCGTATCTCCTGTTTTTCAAGTGGTGGAACCTCAATAATATACTGTACATAAGTTATGTGACACTCTGTACAAACATGCTGCCAGAATTCAAAAAGAGTTAAAAACACACAGATTTTATGCTGAAGGAAAAAAGTGAACCAACTCTCTTCGATTTACCCTACTTTCTATATTTGAGCTGTTTCTTTCTTTTTTTTCTTTCTTTTCTTAACATTAGGTCTTGTGTCTAGAGTAAATTTGTTATAACAGAATTAATAACAGTGTTGCGCCTCAATAGTTTATTTGACACAGCTGCGTAGAATTGAGATACTGCCACGATGAATGTAAGTGGCAGCAGAATAAGGTCAATTCAGGTTGCCCAGTCAAAGTTACATCACGGGTTACCTGCTGATTCGGCGAGTACTATCTCCCAGGCATCAAGGAGGTTACCACATGCTACGCCATGAGAGACCAGAGGCATAACAGCAGTCACACAGCAGAAAGGCAGAGGCACTATAGTGTGGGTGGTCTGAGCCATAGCTCTGTTGCGACTTACGAGTTAGGAAACGATCCTTTAGCACAACATGGACGGTCCAGGCCTACATAAATACTTCTCATTTCTAGAGACAGGCTCTACAGCCTGCCAGCCATCAGCTTTGAGGGGGGACCTGCGATCGTCTGCGAGACAACGAGTCCACATAGGTCAACAAATCATCACCTCCGGACTCTTCCACTGCCAGCTGTGGTCCTGCTGTTCGCACTGATTCGAATGCTGCCTACTAAGCTCCCTCCAGCAGAAGGCCTACTTCAGCCACTGCCAGCCTCCTTCCCCTGAGGTCCACGGTTCGAGCTCACGGCCATGCAGCCATTCAGCCACCATCGCTCGTGTAGAAAAAAGTCTTTGCTGCCTAGCTCTGCTCGTGTGGGAAGATGCTTCTGATGCTGTGAGGTGTATCATCCACGCTGGGTCAAAGGCGTAATTATGCGCACCTTGGCGCACCCCGTCCTGTGCAGTTAGGATGCCTCTAGTTTGCACTGTGGACCGCAGCTCCTGCTGTGGTCAGCGACCTTCTCGAGTCGACGACATCATCACTCCGCCGGCAGCGTGAAGCTGCTGACGGCTGCATCTCTCTGCAGACCGCCGACAGCTTACGTCCTGGCACCGTTGGCTCCTCTGAGCGTCGTGACAACTGATGTAGTCTGCTGTGCAATAAATGGATGTTTTAACATTGAAGTTTTCATAACCATATGGGAGATCACTATCGGGCCTCCGTTCACTACTCCACTGCTGCCGTCCGCAGCTCGTGGTCTCGCGGTCGCGTTCTCGCTTCCCGAGAACGGGGTCTCGGGTTCGATTCCCTGCGGGGTCAGGGATTTTCATCTGCCTCGAGATGACTCGGTGTTTGTGTTGTCCTCATCATTTCATCATCATTCATGAAAGTGGTGAGATTGGAATGAGCAAAGGTTGGGAATTTGTAATGGCGCTAATAACCGCGCAGTTGTGCGTTCCACAAACCAAACATCAGCATCATCATCAAAAAATGGTTCAAATGGCTCTAACCACTATGGGACTTAACATCTGAGGTCATCAGTCCCCTAGACTTTGAACTACTTAAACCTAACTAACCTAAGGACATCACACACACCCAGGCATAATTCGAACCTGCGACCGTAGCAGCAGAGGGGTTCCGGGCGGAAGCGCCTAGAACCACTCTGCCACAGCGACCGACATCATCATCATCATCACCATCCACTGCTAACCTACCACATTAGAGATCATACCCCCGGCGTCTATAACTGCTGTCAGAATAGTCTGTCACCTTCACATTTGGGTGACAGAAGAAGCTTGCTGGCCGCCATCCCTGAAGAAGATGGCTGACTATTACAGGGATGCAATTTAGTCAATATACAGTATGGTGAGTGTAGTGTTTTTTTGTGATTTTGTTTGGCTGCAAGGTTCATTGACAGATCATTGAGTTTTTTTTCAGATGTTTAGCTGTAATTGTATGTACAGTTGGAGTAAAGTGAACTCAGGGACTGTTCTGAGCGTGGTAGAATATGTGTGTTGGTTTACGCCATTTGGAACAGGCAGTGTATTTTGGTTTTGAGTATGGTGTATGGGTCGTCTTGTTTCAGCGTTTAGAGTTATGGTCATAAGTAGCCATTCAGGCCAAAGATTATGTTACATTAAAACTTTTATGTTAGCAATAGCACGGGAAATTGGAATAAATTCGAAGAAAGATGAAAAGAACAGGAAGCAGAAGAATAAACGACGGTAAGAGGAACCTCGGCTATTTCATTCTCAGTAAGCGTTAAGGCCGATAAAGTAATTGCTAAGTATTATATTTTATGATTTTGCTAATATTTTGTTTGTTGTGTGTGTACTATAAGGCTCGTCTCTTGTGTGTTGCGTTTTTTCTGAAAAAAATTGTGTTGTGTAGGGTAGAATTTAGTTGTGTAACGACCCTTCCCATTCCGGGCGAGAAAAATTGTGAGGGAGAGACCAGATTCATGTCGGGGAATGAAGTTAAACAGTTGTAGTATTGACATTTGTTTATTAAAACAGCCTTATACAGCATTCCAGCCCGCCTCAGTCCGCACAGTGTGCATGCAAACGCCCGATGACGCCAGTGAGGTCCATTGTCCTGCGTGGCGGCGATGGCTGCTGCGTCGCCGCATGGTTCGCCAGCCCGCGAAGGCGAGTGAGCATCGCCCAGGCCCTCCGGATTTGAGTCCGTTAGTCACTCCTGCGCGTACTCGTTGTCCCTATGTTGTGCACTCGGGTGGATAGCAGTGTCCCACACTAATAGTGTATTTTAATACGACAGTATACGATCTTAGGCAATGTATGACACTTAAAACACTAG
Source organism: Schistocerca americana (assembly GCF_021461395.2). Classification (NCBI taxonomy): domain Eukaryota; kingdom Metazoa; phylum Arthropoda; class Insecta; order Orthoptera; family Acrididae; genus Schistocerca; species Schistocerca americana. Next base: position 464,277,608 of record NC_060130.1, read on the forward strand.
ATAATGAAGCCGAAATCATGAATGTGTAAGTGTAAATGTAACACTGTAAATAAACAAGTCTAATGGCGGTACTGACTTTAAAGAAATATATTTTGACTGTGGCCCTGCATTATGAAAAAATTATTAGGTTGAGGATTATTTTTGCCCAGGACTGGATGTTTGTATTGTCCTCATCATTCACACCATCTTCACCAGATGTGCAAGTCGCCAAAACGGATTCTAATACAAAGACTTGCACCTGACGACTAGACATTCGCAGATGGGGTCTCCTACCCAATTAAGCCATAATAAAGCAATATGGTCACCTCACTTTCATTTTTTTTTCTTGGTATAGTACACCTGAGGTTGGATAATATCATCTGGAACTTTATTGCAACGTGACACTGTCATTGCAGTCATGTAAGTACTGCAATGCCTTACGCACACTTCGTCTTAAAATCATTCAGTACCATATTCCTATTTTCTTCTTTTTTGCGGTTTCTGTAAAGGATCTTTTGTTCATATTCATATTTCTCCTTCTTGTACTGGTTTTAGAAGGATTAGCTGGCTGTGTGCCGTTTCCAGGGATGCCCGGTCTTTATTCGATCTTCTGGGTGGTTCATTCTGTGCCCAGATGACAGATAAACTTCACCTTCTACATAAGCACCAACAACAGCCCAGGTGGCTTTGCTCAACAAAGAGCTTCCTCCGGACTTCAAAGCCAATCAGAGTCATTGTCCAAGACAGGAGACTCCAGCTATGGTAGGAGGCAGCACCAGTTCCTGTATTGGAGCTGAAGGGGGCACTTGAGGCTACAAATCCTTCACAACCTAGAAGGCTCTGAGTAAGCTGAAGACTAGGGTCGAAAATTGCAAGTACAACCTTGCCCAGTGGGGTTACTTCGATCGAGAACCAGTATGTGACTGTGGGAATGTCCAAATGGACAACCACCTACTGACATGTCGAAAACTCTGCACAAGTGGTACCCAGCTGGATTTGCAGTTGTTGTTGTGGTCTTCAGTCCAAAGACTGGTTTGATGCAGCTCTCAATGCTACTCTATCCTGTGCAAGCCTCTTCATCTCCGAGTAACTACTGCAACCTACATTCTTCTGAATCTGCTTATTGTATTAATCTCTTGGTCTTCCTCTACGATATTTACTCTCCCCTCCAGTACTAACTTGGTGATCCCTTGATGTCTCAGAACGTGTGCTATCAACCGATCCGTTCTTCTAGTCAAGTTGTGGCACAAATTCCTCTTCTACCCAATTCTCTTCAGTACCTCCACATTAGTCACGTGATCTACCCATTTAATCTTCAGCAATCTTCTGTAGCACCACATTTCAAAAGCGTCTATTCTCTTCTCGTCTAAACTGTTTATCGTCCATCTTTCACATCCATACAAGGCTACACTCCATACAAATACTTTCAGAAAAGACTTCCTGACACTTAAATCTATTCTCGATGTTAGCAGATTTCTTCATAAATGCTTTGCTTGCCATCACCAGTCTACATTTTATATCCTCTCTGCTTCGAACTTCCTCAGCAATTTTGCTGCAGAAATAGCAAAACTCATCTACTGCTTTAAGTGTCTCATTTGCTAATCTAATTCCCTCAGAATGACCTGATTTAATTCGACTGCATCCCATTATCCTTGTCTTGCTTTTGTTGATGTTCATTTACAGTTATAGCTAGCTAATGACAAGGCCATCTGTGTAGCTGATTATTGGGCAAAATGTATTTAAACTTTTAAAGTTTATTACAGTTGACTTGTACTATACTTTAATGTATGGTGTCCTGGACATAGAGAGTAAATATATGAATAAATAAACTCTCTGGTTAGAAAAGACACTTTACTGTCAATTAAAAACCGTGACAATATCCTAAAAAAACTAGTCTGTTCGACGGCGCACATATGAGAAATGAAAATTGTTGCTGGTTAACAGTCAGTGCAGTGCTGCTCCACCTATGCAGTGTAACACGTTTGGACCCCCATTGGTACGCTGTCCATAGATTGTTCGAGACGTTGCTTCTCAAACCCGTCCCACTGTTCGACCTTCTGTACTAATCGAGTGTGTGAGAAGGATTCTGTTGACGACCCACTGTAAGTTTCATTATGTCCCAAGAAGGCTCAAACAAGCTCTTGTCAGCAGACACCAAGGCCATCCTATTCAGATGATTCTTACGTCATGGAGGAAGATATTCATAGGGTGGGTGCGAAATTCTCGTGCACTACCGTCTTGAAAGCTCAACCCAATGTTAACTGTAGCAGGGGCCTACATCAATACTGTGTGGTGTAATCTGAGACTTTGGGTCTGAGTGGCCACGTGCTAGGGTAGTCCACCCTGGGTAGCTTTGGGCAGGCCAATGGTGGTGCAGTTGTGATGACCACTGTGTCCAGATGGCGCAGTGGTCAGCACATCAGCCTAGTAAGCACGAGACATGGGTTCGTATCCCTGTCTGGCACAAATTTTCAACCTGCCGCATTGATATAAATCAATCCCCACTGACAGCTAATGTCTCTGATTCCTTCGTGTGCAGACTGAAGAGCTGGACAACAAGTAGGAGGAATCTATGTCCGTACTGTACAGTCAAAAATGATCCTCAGTAGCAAAGATAACCTTCCGCTCATCTGCGCATGAGACTGGCCAAATCATTGTTGACATACCTCACTACTGAATCCGTGAAAATGCATACCTGGGTATGAATTGTTATTGACCGACCATCTCTACACACTTCTGAGACGCTCGTCAGGAGTCAGAGAGATCCTCCATTCGTCTGCTTAGAGAAGCCAGTTTCTTTGATCAGGAATTCCATTACACGTGTTCCCCTGCCCACCTTCTTCACTTACCACGGACTTCTAGACGTCAGTTTGATCATATTGAGAAGGTTCCATACTGTATGAGTCGACTTTCCTATGATGCGGCAGCAGGCAGTTCTGTTGATATCCACTAGCGGTACCTACGATTCACGTACCGAGCGACGTGGCGCGGTGATTAGCATACTGGACTCACATTCGTAAGAACGACACGTCAAATCCCGGTGCGGCCATCCAGACTAAGGTTTTCGGTTATTTTTCTAAACAGCTTAAGGCAAACGCCGGGATCATTCCTTTGAAAGGGCACGGCTAATTTCCTTCACTGTCCTTCCCAAATCCAAGCTTGTGTTCCTTCTCTAACGACCACGTTGCCGATGGGACATTAATCACTATCCTTCTTTCCTTCCTACGATCCATAATTCGTAGGTAACGGTCATGAGCTGATACTGATGTCCGCCAGCAAGCACTGAGACAGATCTTCGTTGTTTTGTGTCTTATAATAGCGGTTGAGTGTTCGAATGACGACATTGCGTTGCACGCTGACAATCCTTTTAGCCGTAAAGTGAGAATATGTCCATGGTGCAAGCTTGAAATGATCTTTAGAGACACGTTGAGGGACACAGCAGCGTACACAAGCAACATTGTTCCGTTCAAGACTGGAGACTCATTGCGCTCTTCTGAAATACGGCTTTACTTTGCCTCTATTACGCAAGTGTCTGGAAGCAGTAATTTCTTATGGACAAATGAATACTTCGGAGGAGGCGAACTACATATAAACCAGGACTGCTTGAAAATGATTATTTTTAATGAAAAGTATAAGAGAACAGAAAAAAATAACGCCAAACCATTTTTCCAGTAAATTTAATTTCTCCTCTCTTCATTCTTCCTCTTTAAAATCAATCCATCGTGAAAGACTTGAAACAATGTCTTCGTTGCACAAGGCTGTGAGCTGATTCCAGGCAAACTTTTTTTTTCCTATCTCGGGTAATAAGAGTGTTAATAACACTTCTTGGTTTTCTATCACAATTTTGCAGTGTAGTTATAGTTCCTACAGTATATAGTATCTTAATCCCTCAAAATATCGGAGAACGAATTCTGCATACATTCCCAATGTAGCGCTACATTAACTACCGGCATGGAAAGAAGTGTCGTTGGTTTCTTTTTCTCTTTTTTCCAAGCATTCCTTCGTTCCACCTCTAATGACATCGCCATCGAGGATAAATTCTAAACTGCTATCTTTCTGGTACTGTTAGTTAATTAATATCTGTTTCAGTTTGGCGACCTTATTACTGATATGAGTTATTATAGTCGTAATGGGGCGATGCAAGTTAATGAAGAATAACATAGAAATTGAAAAGCTCTTTGTCATCTAACATATGGTTCAGTATGGAACAACGTGCTACTGTGTTGGAGTTTCCAGACTCTTTTATTACTCGCTGCTTTGCATATGACCTACACCTAGAAACTACTTCAGGTCATGTTTCATAGATATTATAACTATTACTATGGACCACACTACCTTAACAACGTTTTACTTCCTAGTTTTGTAAATAGCTTAATGTACAGGGGACAAAATGCGCAATACAGTAATGCGCATTGCAGTATATTTCTCAATAATTCCTGAGATTTTTAAAAAAAAGGAAGGAGTTTAGGAGGGGAAGAAAGAGGAAAAGAAGAAAATAGGACGACTCTGGGCTGTGGAATAAATAGAAAGGCAAAGGACTACCTCACTATAATATATGTTAAACAAGTAAAAGTGGAAACTGCAGGCATAAGGCACAGACAATCGAAACCAAGAAATTCGTGTGTAAAGGCTTTCTACAATTTCCCTTATTTGATGTAAAGAAACTTTTCCTTCAAAACGAGCTTATCCATTAATTATGTACTTAGAATCAATTACGATCGCTATCACCTATCAGTAAACGAGCTTACTTTGCGCTGATGTTTTTCGTTCTTAATATGAAAACAATCTCTCCATACACGTAAGAATTGAATCTGTTGGTTACTCTTGAAGTTGTGATCATTTTAACCGTATAGCTGTCAGTTTTATCCATGAGCGGCTACTGGAAACCAGTTGCTCGCAGACTATCGTCATACCAAACATTGCATCAGTATTTGGCAAATAGCTAACGAACTGATGAATAATTCTGCAGGTTAACTTTCAGGCCTAATCTTAAGATGGGACTATGGGTTCTCTTCCCCTGGCAGTGCTGTTTATTATTTCTTACTGAAAAGCTCAACATGGGTTTTGTTTTTTCTAGAGTATTTTCCGTCAACAGTTTTGTACTCCAGACATCTACTGTTCAAAAACTGTCCTAAATCATAGGCGATCGTTAACTATTAGTTGCCTTAAATAACACTGAAAGTAGAGGATATACCACCGGTGTTAATGAGAACATTATCGACGGCTTCAAACTCCATGCAGTATCTCTAATTTTAACAGGTGGCCTGGTGAGTAATTTGCCTAAGACATCTAGGTAAAACATGAACCTCTTTTTTTTCAGGCATCATTTTGTCACCATGACCGAAAATAGTTAAGTGTAGTTACTTTATTTTGCAGGATTATTTATTGTTTGAGAACTATTCACACAGTACAGTTTTGTTTTAGTTGTCTTTGTATGTTGCGTATTAAATTTTAAGCAGCTGCTTCAGACTGTCGAGACTACTTTGTATCCTGAAGGTAAAAAGTTTGTGTCCTTAAAGATAAATATTGAGTGAACTTTCCTGCTGCTTAAAATTATAGAGTTGTTTCATGACAGGGTCCATTACTAAGTTGTTGTAGTAAGGATCACTCTCTGTCACTTGTAATGAAAATATTGGCTCTGGCTGTTGAGTTTCAAATCGAAATCTGTAATTCAGACATGGTTTCAAATAACTGGGATCAACAATTTTTCTGGACAATGTATATTAAATGCAGAGGATATGGAGCTTAATAACCAGGATACTGTCATCAAAGAAATGCAAAATTAGAACGAGTTCTTTATTTTACTGCAACATCAAGAACATATATTGACTAGTACAGCACTGGTATAATTAATTCATAGACAAATCTTCAAAAAATCATACTTATGCAAAACAAAATGAAGTATTTTGAAATGTACATCACAAAACCTTAAGGAAAATAGGAATGGTGTCCAAGTCTTTTCGAATTTAACTTATACTATATAAGGATGTAACTAAAATAAAAGCGAAAGTTTGTTTCCAAGAAAAAGGAAAAATCATTATAGAGATAAGTAATTTTTGAGTAGTTGCAACATCTAAACATCAAATTGAAGCGCATTCCTTATACAACATCGATTCAAACATCAACGACATAACAGTTTAATACACATATTTGAGAGACTGAGAGTGTAAGTGATACAAGTACTTGCTGAAGCAAACTGATATCGAAAATTAAATGGATGTTTATAAGTTATGTTGGTTATTATCGAAACATCAGATTTATTTCCCTAACAGTCATTGAACTTCTTTTACTCTCAATGAGAGGTCCCCAACAGTGTAATCGACTTTTTGCAATCATCTGTACAGTGATGGAGAGCAATGTTCCAGATATTACATTGTGCACTAATTCACCCTGACAGGCCCTGGTTTGCGAGTAGTTGATGAAAGAAAATTTCAGAAATTTGCGTGATGCTTTACAACTTTAGACAGATAATGTTTTATAGACTAGTTGCATAATGTAACAGTTAAGGTGAGTTCCTAACCTCCAAAAGGTTGTGGGTTCGAATATTGTCCAGTGTTTTGAAATAATTTATTTTTAAATCTTAATCAAAATTAGTTTGATAATTATTTTTATTCAGTTAATTAGTTTAAATGTAACTTTTTATTTATACTTCTCTGTCACATTATTTTAATCACTGTATTAGCTTTGTCAATTGTTCTGGTTTTTCTTCCTTTCATTCTTTTCCAGGTGCAGTCTTTGTGCATATGAATTTATTATTTTTATTTATGTACATAATATTTAAATATTTTCAAATGATTATCTGATGGTTAAGAAAAAAGGAATAATATATGTATACTGACAGCTCCATAGTGTAAAAAATGAAGTGTTTGCTACAAGATGTATATTTATTTAGATGACAATCTCCATACAAACGTTTAAAAAGAATTCTAGTAGCGATATGGACAAAATAGCACAGATGAAAATTTGAATGAAAGAAGTGACTACAAGTAAAACGAAACTGGAACAAATAAGGAAAATAAATGAATGCTATAACATAGACAAAAATACAGAATGACAAAATAGAAGAAATTAAATCTAAGATAATACAGAAAAGTAATTAAAATCACATAAAAAAGATGCCAATTGGAAAGAGAACGATAGAAATAAAAATTAAAACAACTGATAAAGTTAATACAGTGATTAAAATGATCTGATGTAGAAATATAAACAGAAAAGTTACATTTAAACCAATTAATTGAATAATAACATCATCCAAAGTCATTTTAATAAAGATTTAAAAATAAATATTTCAAAGCACTAGACTAGATTTGAACCCACAACCTTTTCCTTGTGAGGATTGGACATTCACTATCATACCACACAACTCATCTCTGTAAACCTACTTTTTTAAAGCTGTAGTGCATCATGTGAAATTCCACAATACTTTTTTGTCGATTTCTCACAAAGAAGGACCCACCAGGGTGAATGACTAGTCGGTGTGATATCTCGAACCATAACCTACACCATCGTAAAAATATGTTAAAAAAGTCGATCCCACTGCTAGGGACCTCTCAGTGTTACTTAACAAATGAGTCTTTAGTTCATTTTTTGTTGTTGTGAAATGTCACTTGTACTACGTCTACTCTCAGCTCCTCATTATGTTAGCTACAATAGAATATTATGTTATTTTTTACATAATAAGTCCACATTTTAATGTATATCATATTAGTACACACATTTTAACACTTATACATGGGTTATCATGAACGCTCAACACTGTTATATTATGATGTAAACATTTGAAATGCCTAAAAATATTCTTGTAAGTACTGGTGAGTGTTAACTTCATCGATATGTGACTACAGAGAGTTATATTTGTGCTTTCTTGAGAACTGAATGACAACAAGTGATGGTATAGTAAGATATGATGTCGCTCTTCACAATCCAAGGAAATTACAATTAGATTTAAGAAGTTAAAATCATTTCATAAGTATATTGTTTCGATCTTTACAGGGTTATTTACAGCAGTATGGAACTAAACCTAGAGTCAGCAAAATATATCACTTTTCTCTCCAACAAATAACCAGTCTTGTCATCATCTTTGCTTCTCTAACAGTCTGAATTGGACATTTCTGGAATGTGCATTTATAGTATAATGTTGTACAAGAAAGAAAGTGGTTCCAACAAGGATTAAGACAGCTGTTCATTGTGATATAATGTTTTTCATGCCATTCTAGAGCACAATAATTCGGATTTGTATATTTCAAAATTACATATTTCTATTTACATACATTCATATACACAATTACATGAACAATATAATTATGATGAATTATGACAAGGTAAAAAATAAAATTATATTAGGAATTTTACACATCACAGCATGATTACATTTTCTTAAAGCATTTATGGGAAGATCAACTTATAACTGACACTCAAATATACTTATTTCAATCTGTAATATTTGTACACATGACTCCTTTGAGAAAATCCATTACTCTTTGGATCTGCATACACTTTCAACTGTATTCTATCAATCATAATGTGGTCATTTACTATTCACAAGCCATGAAAACAGATCCTTTTTGATCAGGATTTCTTTTCTTTTTCAATAACACACAATACTATAACATCAAGTTAGATGAAATCACAAACACAGCTTCAGAAAAACAGACATTACTATGATATCTGGACTCCTAGGAGAACAGACATAACTACATCAAACAAATTAAGCATCTGACAAACAATTTGTCTTTCATATGACACTACAGTTGAGCAATCAAAGCCATTTTACACCGAAATTTGATATTATGCAATGCACCACTTATTATTATTACACTTATCTTCATAGCTATCTAATAAATAAGACAACAGCAAGTTAATTCCACTAGTAATTGGCAGCACTATGTGTAATGAAAATGTGTTATGCATAATAAATATTTCTACTTTAACAGAGAGAAAAGGAACATAAATTTCTCAAGCAAGAATACACATACATGTTCACTGTTTGACAGTATGACTTGCAAAGATAATCAATACTGATTACTTACACTGAATAAACTGTGTGACAACATATTACTATTGTCATTTTACATATTAACATAGTTCATCCATAATAACTAAATAAATTGGCAAAAAAACATGTTAAACTCTAAGTAATTGCACATCACACAAATAAATAAGTATACGTTTAATGATCTGCAACTGATGGCTTAGTCTCATTTTGAACGTGTCTGATTTTTACTCAGTGAAGGAACAAATTCTTCACAACTCCTATCTGAATGAATTAGTTCACAGCCAATACCGGATATGGCCACTGTGTCTCATAACTGGAGTTCAGGATTTGACAGACCTATCCACCCAGTGCAGAGTACTTCAGAAACATTCTTTATCTAAAAAAATGTCTGTGAAATCTTATGGAACTTAACTGCTATTCTTTATCTAATAAGCATAATTTTACATCAGTGTCATAAATAATAATCTGTTACTAACTAAAAACTCATCCCGTGAGGTGTACACATACAGACAAAAATTGTGTAATATATTTTTAAGGCTCCTGAAGCTAATGTACAAAAAAAGCATTACTTTTCAAAATAAGACAAAAGCTGATACAAAGGGCAAAAAGAATGTTTATCAAATAAATTGTTCCATATGTACAATACTGTGCAGTCTGTACAGACTTGCGACAGTACATGTTACTTCATAGCAAAATCTTTCTTGCTTCGTAATTGTTGTTTTGCCTTTTTATATATAATTTTATATCTTTCTGTAAAAAGTCACGAACGAAAAACATACAGGTAGGTTTAGGTATTAAATTTGTGACAGAGGTACATATTTGTGCTATCTCCAGAACATAACAGCTTGTGTGAACGGAAAATGAGGAATCAACGATTCTGGGATATAATACATTGAGGGGAATCTATGACTAGGGTTTCTATTACTAAATTGCCTCTATGGTCTTGTTTGTTATAAAGCGAAAATCATGCCTATCAACAACAATTTTGAACGATTTGTATAGATATATATGTATGTATGAATATACATTAATACATATGATGAAAAAAAACAGATGTATTAGCGCTTGCATGCTTCATTAAAATTTCGTTTTAACTTAGACACATTGCTTCGAATATCTCACCTCACTGAGAGAAGTGGTGGCAAATCTCGTTCTCACACATTCCCCCCATTTCCTGAAACATCAATTTAAAAACTTTTCCGTTCGTGGTTTATTCTTTTTCTTAGAATTACTATCTCAGTGAAATTTCACGTGACACACTCATACAGAACTTCCGCTGAATGTAGGTATCTTTGATATATATAGGATATTCTTTTCATCTGAGGAGAATATGTAAAAGAACGTGTCGTTTACGCAGACTTTTTGTTCCACTGTTCCACCATCATATTAATATTGACACTTCTCGTTGTAATATATCAAGACCTCACCGTCATCATTTTTTTTAGAATTCCTACACTCTTACAGCATTTCACACAACGCACTCATACAGGACTTCCGCCAAGTGGAGATGTTTTTGAGAGCGGAATATGTACAATAACGTATCGACTGCACAGTCTTTTTATTTCATTGTTCCATTGACACATTAATACCGAATCTTCTAGTTGTGTTCTATTATGACCTTATGGTCTTCATTTCTTTCTTATAATTATGACACTCACTCATACAGTACATACAACAGACTCATACAGAACTTACACCAATAGCGTTATCTTTGGGATACATATAACATTCTTTTCATTTGAGGATAATATGTACAATAACGTGTCACTTATGTGGTCTTCTTTCGTCATCGCTCCACAGACACATTCATAATGACACTTCTCACTACAGTCCGTTAAGAGCTCATGGTCTTAATTTTTTTCTTAGAATTACTACATTTTACGACATTTCACAAAACACACTCATACACAACTTCCGTTGAGCACATATACCTCTGCGATATGTAGAATGTTCTTTTCATTCGAGGGATGTATGTACCACAATATGTCGAATGCGCAGTCTTTTGTTTCCTCGTTCAACTGGCACATTAATACTGACACGTCTCGTTTCAGTCTATTCAGACCTCGCGGTTTCATATTTTCTTAGAATTGCTACACTCATACGACATTTTACACAATGCACTCCTACACAACTTTCACCACATGCAGTTACCTATAGGAAACGTAGAAGGTTGTTTTCATTTGAGAGTAATATGTACAATAATGTGTCGATTATTTCATCTTTTCGCTTCATTGTTCCATTGAAACATTCATGCTGAAACTTGTCAGTACAGTCTATTAAGACCTCAAGATCTTCATTTTTTTCTTAGAATTACCACACTCATCCGACGTTTCACACAACGCACTCGCACAGGATTTGTGTAAAACGAGGTTATCTTCGATATACGTAGAATGTTCTTTTCATTTGAGGGGAATATTTACAATAATGTGTCGATAACGCAATCTCTTTATTTCATTTTTCCAGTGACTCATTCATACTGACACTTGTTCATACCGTGTGTTGAGAGCTCACGGTCTTCATTATTTTCGTAGAATTGCTACATTCATACGACATTTTACACAATGCACTCCTACACATCTTACACCACATGCAGTTATCTGTGGGAAACGTAGAACGTTGTTTTGGCTTGAGGGAATATGTACAATAATGTGTCGATTATGTCATCTTTTCGTTTCATTGTTCCACAGAAACATTCATGCTGAAACTTGTCAGTACAGTCTATTAAGACCTCACGTTCTTCATTTTTTTCTTAGAATTACTACACTCATCCGACGTTTCACACAACGCACTCACACAGGACTTGCGTAAAACGAGGTTATCTTCGATATACGTAGAATGTTCTTTTCATTTGAGGGGAATATTTACAATAATGTGTCGATAACGCAATCTCTTTGTTTCATTTCTCCAGTGACTCATTCATACTGACACTTGTTCATACCGTGTATTGAGAGCTCACGGTCTTCATTATTTTCGTAGAATTGCTACACTCATACGACATTTTACATAATGCACTCCTACACAACTTACACCACATACAGTTACCTATGGGAAACATAGAATGATGTTCTCAATTGAGAAGAATATGTACAACAATGTGTCGATTATGTCATCTTTTCGTTTCATTTTTCCATTGAAACATTCATGCTGAACCTTGTCAGTGCTGTCTATTAAGACCTCACTTTCTTCATTTTTTTTCTTAGAATTACTGCACTCATCCGACGTTTCACACAACGCACTCACACAGTACTTGTGTAAAACGAGGTTATCTTCAACATACGTAGAATGTTCTTTTCATTTGAGGGGAATATGTACAATAATGTAGATTACGTAATAATAGGTTTGTTTATAAATAACTCATCTGCCACCAGTCACGAATTTTCTTTATTTTATTTTTCGCACGACGCGTTTCGGGAAATGATTACCTTTTTCAGGTGCGTTTTTTGTGTTTGTTATGTCATTCCTATGTGATGTTGCCAGTATGTGAGATTCTGCTTCATTTCGTTGACTTTACTACAATACGTAAGAAATCACGCGATTTTTAGTTGGTTGTCGATCTTTTTGTGAAGTTAGTGGCGAAATTTAGAAGAATCTATACTTACAGTCTCCTTATGGTCCATTTATGCAGAGTCTCACACACACTAAATTTCACACACAACTTGTTGTATACTTTTAAACATCTAAAACGTTTTACATAAACAAAGCAGTTACACAGATGTTCCTACATGTAGAAACAACTGTTGTTTATGTAAAATGTTTTCCATGTTTAAAAGTGTTCAACAAGTTGTGTGTGATGTTTAGTGTGTGTGAGACTCTCCACAAATGTACCATAAGGAAACTGTAAGTACAAAATCTTCTAAATTTCGCCACTAACTTCACAAAAAGATTGACAACCAACTAAACATCGTGTATTTTCTTATACATTGCAGTAAAGTCAACGAAATGAAGCAGAATCTCACACACTGGCAACATCACATAGGAATGACATAACAAACACAAAAAACGCACTTGAAAATGGGAATCATTTCCCGAAACGCGTCGTGCGAAAAATAAACTAAAGAAAAATCGTGACTGGTAACAGATTAGTTATTTATAAACAAACCTTTTGTTTTCGAAGTCAGACGATTACGTAATCTTTTAGTTTCATTGTTCCACTGATGCATGATTATTGACGATTCGTATAGCACTATATACACTCAAAAAAATCAAACAACTGTCAACGAGCCGTTATGCAGTGCCGTTTCTGTCCTCTGGCATAAAGCTATCTGTGAAGAGCTGCTCAGAGAAGACAGCTGGCATCTGGCTCTCTGGGTTGTAAACACAGCGCATCAGGATAGCCTGCAACATAGAAAAGCAATACCAAGAGTTAGTTCCAGTTGTTCAATCATAAACTGGTGGTAGTTAAACATTGTATAGACACAGTTGTACCATATGTTTTTGTGTTTATCGGTGGGTCACTATTAAGACTTGTTAACTGCTCTTCTATAGCAAGACGAGTGTGCAGCTCTACTGCATATGATTCTACTATGTTAACTGTATCTCACGATGTGGGTAACTAATCTGAATATGCATGTACACTGAGCAAGCAGTGAGGTTTGCTGATGACATAGAGTCTTTGAAAAGAAGTTGAACGGAATGGATAGTGTCTTGAAAAGAGATTATAAGATGACCACCAACAAAAATAAGTAAACAGTCATGGGATGTGGTCGAATTAGCTTAGGAAATGGGAAACTAAACTCAGTAGATGATTTTTCCTATTTTGAAAGTAAAATGACTGTTGAAGGCATAAATAAATAAGTATTTAAATGCAGACTGGTAATAGTAAGAAAAGGGTTTCTGAAAAAAATGTTAGTATCGAAAATTTTTTAGGTGTTAACAAGACTTTTCTGACTATATTTGTCTAGAGTGTAGCCCTGTAAGAAAATGAAATACGGACTATAAACAGTTCAGACAAGACGGGAATAGCACCTTTTGAAATGTGGTGCTGCAGAAGAATTTGAATATCAGATGGTTAGATCGGTACTGTACTGAAATAAGTAGAGAAGTAGTTTTCAGGACACGTTAGAAGGGCTCTGTTCGAAGAACACATCCTGAGACATAAAGGAATCGGATATTTGGTGAGGGAGGGAGCAGTGGTGGCGAGGGGATGAAACTCTAAACGTTTAATAATAGTAAGCAAGTTCTGGATTTAGGTTACAGTGGTTGTACAGAGATTAAGACAACATATGTATTATGTTACGTGAGAACATATGAAGCTATTCTGAATAACGTGATTATGCTGAATGTAATATCGCAGTCCACGAACAGCCAGGCTTTCTCCTCCAAAAATATTCTTTGAAATGCTCAAAACAATAATCCATAATTATTCTGATAGTTAAATAGCGAAATTATGTATTCATCAACCTGTGCAGCCATTTCATAACGGGTTCCGATGAAACGGCCGAAGTCAGACACTATCAGAAAGGTATTAATGAAATTTCAAAAATATTAATTCATACAGAAGAAGCTTGTTTTTTTCGTGTAATTTCGAAACTGTTTACGTAGGAAACCTTTACGATTAATGCACATTGCTTATAATTATTTAACTACCGTAAGCTTTAATTAAATTTTGAAGGATAGCTGGTGGTATACATCACTTAATGTGACTTCGTTAGCCACAGTTGGATATCACTATTGACATTCGTCATCAGAATCTACCCCATTGTTAATATGCCATTCATAAAGTATGGGAGAGACGTCAGCTGTCGTTGTGAAATTTACATTATATTTCATCTACGCTACTGACCGACATCATCAGGTGCAGCGAATAGGACCGCGCCTACTCCTCATCACCTATTTCGTCCAAATTTATAGCAGAGGTTTGTCACAAATGAAAATGACAGAAGTGGGAGCTACAGATGGCCAAGCGTTTAGGAAAAAAAAATAGTTCTTTGCGGAGGTCGGGTGGGACATGAGCCCTTTATGTGTGTCATTTCCTGGCAGCTGTTGGTGCGATGAAAAGTGTGTAGAGCGGTGATCCGAGGTTCTTGTGTTCGAGTCCTTATGGGGAAACTTTTTATTGGCAGTTAATGCATTACTTCCACTGCAAACCTATATAATGCACAATATATTTTATTTTTTACTATTTTCATAAAAGGTGAAGCAAAGGTAAATTTGGGATTTCCAAATAAATTTCCAGAAAGGGATTGTGAACCTGAAAGGAGAACTTATTACATAAAATGAGATACTTTCATTATTTTACAGTTGATGGTTTACAGTAATGCGGTAATATTCATCGTAAAAACTGGGAAAGCAGTAGTTCTCACCACATCTTGTACACATTAAAACAGACGCATTTTTAGAGTTACATGGTTGTTTTAACGTTACCATAGAAAAAAACCTGGTTTACATTCATGAAACGTTCTCCCTCATCTCACAGTTTGGCAGCAGACCACACGTTAAGTATCACTTCAGCTAACATTGGCGAGAACATCTGGTGATATACAATGAAATATATCTTGATACTGTCTTCAAGGAATGCGATTTCTTATTTTTTTCCCTCGAGGAGATAAGAGAAGTTTTGAAGCTTCTTGATCAAATTCTTGGACGTCGCAGGGTTTCACAAAGGGAATGTACTTGGGTAAGAAACACTTTAATACTGCACAATGGCAGTCCTTCTTCATCTTGAAAAATCTCGTCTTATAACTGTGATTTCGTTTGTCCTCCTCAAGAGTCAATTAACAGAAGAAATTTGTTCTCTGTTTTATCACATCAAATACAATATACTGAGCATTACCTCAGTTTATCTAAAGTGTAAGCATCGTAAAAATTGAAAAAGTAGTACCCGCAAAGGAACTCGATCCCACAACCTTCAAATTACCCTTCTGTACCTTTTCCGCTGCACCAAGCGCTGCCTGGAAACAACGCTGAGATAAATGGCTGCCTGGTAGAATTTTGCATAGAGAGTAAATTAAGCATCGCTAACACTTGGTTTAAGAATCATGTAGGAAGGTTGTCTCTGTGGATTGATTATATAGTGGTTAAGACAGATATTCTGGAACCATATTTTAAATTGTAAGACATTTTCAGGGGCAGATGTGGACTCCGACCACAATTTATATACAGTTACAAAAACATGAAAATGAAGCTCCTCAATACTACAGCTAACTTACGCTTCAACAAGGAATGCAAACAACTAAACATCACTCCCAGATACATCAAGATTAATACTGGCAACAGCACCTCTACATCGGGCCGAAAATCAAAACAAAAAACTGAAAAATACTTGCTGGAATCTGAAATCAAGCTTCTTCACAAAAATAAAGATCTGCTCAACAGGAAACTTATAAACATACACCTAGAATTAGCTAATTACTTCGACAACTATGCCCTGTTAATAATTATGCACTCATGCTCATAAATTAAGGATAATACTGATACATGGTGAAACAACGCTCTGGTGGGCGGTTTGCGGGTTTAAATCACCTCGGGGTATGGCCATGCGGTGCATTTGACCTGCGGTCGTGGCACGGTGGCGCTGGCAGCAGTCCACACGCAGAGGTGTGTTGGTGCATGTCAGAGTATGGTGCAGCGAGTAAGTGTGCAGACATTTTCCGACAAGCTAATGGTGACTGTGTGTTGAAAATGGCTCAAAGAACACATATTGATGACGTTATGAGGGGTAGAATATTAGGGCGACTGGAGGCTAGTCAAACACAGTAGGTCGTAGCCCAGGCCATCAGTGTGCCACAAAGTGTGATCTCAAGATTATGGCAACGATTCCAACAGACAGGAAATGTATCCAGGCGCTACAGTAAGGGACGTCCATAGTGTACAACACCACAGAAAGACCGATATTTCACCACCAGTGCCCGCATACGGCCACGGAATACTGCAGGAAGCCTTGTTCAGGACCTTACCGCAGCCACTGGAACAGTTGTCTCCAGACACACAGTCTACAGACGACTGAACAGACATCGTTTATTCGCCCGGAGACCTGTAAGGTGTATTCCACTGACCCCTGGCCATAGGAGAGCCCGTAAAGCCTGGTGTCAAGAACACAGTACATGGTCATTGGAACAGTGGTCCCAGGTTATGTTCACGGACGAGTCCATGTATAGTCTGAACAGTGATTCTCGCCGAGTTTTCATCTGGTGTGAACCAGAAACCAGATACCAACCCCTTAATGTCCTTGAAAGTGACCTATATGGAGGTCGTGCTTTGATGGTATGGGGTGGGATTATGATTGGTGCACATACACCCCTGCACGTCTTTGACAGAGGAACTGTAACAGGTCAAGTGTATCGGGACGGCATTTTGCACTAGTATGTCCGCCTTTTCAGGGGTGCAGTGGGTCCCACCTTCCTCGTGATGGATGGTAACGCACGGCCCCACTGAGATGCCATCGTGGAGGAGTACCTTGAAACAGAAGATATCAGTCGAATATAGTGGCCTGCCTGTTCTCCAGACCTAAACCCCATCGAGCACGTCTGGGATGCTCTCGGTCGACGTATCGCTGCACGTCTTCGAACCCCTAAGACCTTCAGGAGCTCCGACAGGCACTGGTGCAAGAATGGGAGGCTATACCCCAGCAGCTGCTCGACCACCTGATCCAGAGTATGCCAACCCGTTGTGCTGCCTGTGTACGTGTGCATGGTGATCATATCCCATATTGATGTCGGGGTACATGCGCAGGAAACAGTGGTGTTTCGTAGCACATGTGTTTCATGACGGTTTTCTCAACTTATCACCAATACCGTGGACTTGCCAGTTTTGTGTAGTGCCACGTTGTGTGGCACCTCATCCTGCGATTATCCTTAATTTATGAGCATGACTGTACAACACCTGTCAAACGAAGAATCAAAACTTCCGCTCACGCGCCAAGGCTGTCAATCATAATATGTGGATCCGTCGACCTCCCCGGCGTCCTCTGCCTGGAGCCGTCTGCCGATATATACATCAAGGCTGGCGTGTGCCCATCCACGTCGTTGCCATCTGAATATCTGTGTCGCCACTGAAGCGTCATCCCTTGTGCAATCAATAGTCCCCTTTGTGGTCGCTGTGATTTTAACATGGCCGGCACTGGATCCAGTGCTGTGATAAGTTGGTATCCTGTATCTCTGTTCAGCAGATCTGTCGAGCTGCGAATTTCCACCGCTTCTTTAATAACACTGTCCCAGTGCGAAGACGCCAACGAGAGAAATTTGATATTTTTGCAGTCTCTTAGATATCCTCCGACCAGCTTCTCTCGATCCACCGATCAATGTGACACCTATTTCTCCATTATTGTACCACGTCGCCAATTGTTTCATAGAACTCAGCCACGTTCGGGCTGATCTTCCAGTCACCCGTCCTCCCAGTACTAAAGATTATTATCGTTTGTTTATGCTGTCCAACCCTTGCGACCCCATGGTGCTACAGCATCCTGACATTAACTGGCGAACGGTTTAGGGGCGTGCATGCACCCTTTTTACCGTCGTCTGTGTCTGCACTCTGGTACGTTTTAGTGTATGGAAAATTCCCGACTAATAGTCGACTTTATCGCATGGGTCTGGCCGCCTCCCCACTCTGCCCTGACTGTCAGCTCGAAGACACCGACGAGCACCGTCTTACGTGCCACCTAAAACGAAACGTATGGGTCCTCATCCAACGAATCATGGGCTTTCACCTCCGTGCCCCGCCAACGACGGTAACCCCGGATTTCCTGTTGTTGCCACAGACATTTCACTACGCTCTTGCTAAGCACCATACCCTAATCTGGTTTCGAGGACAGGCTTTAGAATACCTCTTTCAGAGTGGTTCCGCATACAATCCTTGATTTCTGGTACAAAGTTGTGACCGCGCATAGCACCCTCACCCGAAACCCATCTTACCGACAAACTTTTGCCGGATATCTCCGCAGCGTCTTCCTTGACCCCCCTCAAAGTTGGGGTGTTCCATGCCTACCTGTCACATGATACACCACCCTTATCCACGTTCTCATGCATCGACCAAAAAACAAATAAAAAAAGGAAGAAGACAGAATATGTTATATTTTGTTGTATTTAATGTTTTAAATATTTTTTTTGTTTAACTAAGTCATTTGTATATGTTAAAATGGTACCTTGAAGAACTCTTTCTTGCATAGTGAATATATATGTACTTTTAGTTTGTTCAATAAAGATTATTAAAAAAAAAAAGTTGGTAGATCACTCGTTCCCGAAACGCAAAGGTCCGGAGTTCGAGTCTCGGTCATGCAAACAGTTTTAATCTACCAGGAAGTTTACACTCCACTGCAGAGTGAAAATTTCATTCTGGTGCTTTATTCTTCGTAACTGGTTTCAGACGTTTCCACAAACATCTATACAACGAGTACTTTTAGAGTCTTCCATAATGCAAGCAGTAGGTATAATAAATGCTCTTGAAATTCGCATTTTCTTCTATTTTTTTAAGTGTGACTATCATAATATGAAGTTATGGCATCACAAACGTGAGAGGTTATAGCATAAGAACACGTATCTTCCAAGAACATTTCAGGAAGAAACAGCTTCTATACTTCCACGCATTGTTCCTAATTACAGCAGTTGTTTCCGTTAGTTTAGAGATTCACTGTGCCAAATGATGCAAATTTAGTTTGTTATGTAAGTAGGCTGTTTAGGTTTTCTTATTGGTAACGCCACGTAGCGCTCTGTATGAAAATCACTGGCTGTGCTGTGTGCAGTCTGTGGCTAGTTTGCATTGTTGTCTGCCATTGTAGTGTTGGGCAGCTGGATGTTAACAGCGCGTAGCGTTGGGCAGTTGGAGGCGAGCCGCCAGCAGTGGTGGATGTGGGGAAGTGAGATGGCCGAGTTTTGAGAATGGATAATCAGGAGGTGTGACCATCAGAAACAGTACATTTGTAAGAATGGATGTCATGAACTGTTATATATATTATGACTATTAAGGTAAATACATTGTTTGTTCTCTATTAAAATCTTTCATTTGCTAACTATGCCTATCAGTAGTTAGTGCCTTCCGTAGTTTGAATCTTTTATTTAGCTGGCAGTAGTGGCGCTCGCTGTATTGCAGTAGTTCGAGTAACGAAGATTTTTGTGAGGTAAGTGATTTGTGAAACGTATAGGTTAATTTAGTCAGGGCCATTCTGTTGTAGGGATTACTGAAAGTCAGATTGCGTT
Source organism: Schistocerca americana (assembly GCF_021461395.2). Classification (NCBI taxonomy): domain Eukaryota; kingdom Metazoa; phylum Arthropoda; class Insecta; order Orthoptera; family Acrididae; genus Schistocerca; species Schistocerca americana. The sequence goes on from NC_060130.1 coordinate 464,297,711, forward strand.
GCGCTAAAAAAATATTGTGTGTCAGTTTAAGCACAGTCATGTACAATTTTTCTAAGGGGACGTTTCAGTTATGTTAGATGAATGTCTATCATATACTGAAAAAGTTCTTGACTACTATGTAAATAATAATTCTTTTCAGAGATGTAGACTTTTCTGAGTGTTCGGTTGAATTATTTTGCTTAGGGTGTAAATTATAATGGACTGATTATGGAGATAACTATAGGTCGTATAGGATCTTAAGCGAACTTAAAATTTTTTGTAAATCTTATATTGAGAGTGCAGTTTTAATACTAATGAGTTCATTACTGCACGGTCTCTAATACCATAGGAGGTCATAATAAGTTGACAGTGATTGAACATTTTCTTAAGTTTTGATTGAAGCCTAGACGAGGAATATTTTTGGACTACAATCATGTTATTACTGCTGAAGAATTTTCGAGTTTTACTAAAGTATTTCTGTTCGTGCATTGCTGCTATAGAATTTCCTTTGTCTGCCATCAATATCTCTTTCAGTTTCACATTTATCATTTTTAATGTTTTTGTGACATTGTACTTTGTTGGCCTTATAGGCTTTTGAAGGTTGGTCATTAAGCTTAAGTTAGGCGGCTTCACAAGCAGTTTTCGAGGGGACTGTTATTTTTTATTTATATCTACATGACTAAATCACTTAAATGCCTGCCAGAGGGTTCAAAGAAATACTTTCAGACTACTTATCGACCGTTCAGTTCTCTAATGGCATGTGAGAAAAACGAACACATTCATTTTTTCTTGCGAGCCCTGATTTCTTTTATTTTGATGATCATTTCTTCCTATGTAGATGTAAGTCCATATATTGTTTTTGTCATTCAGAGGAAAAGGTTGGTGACTGAAATTTCATGACACGATCTCGCCCCAATGAAAAATGCCTTTTTTAGACTCATTTATCATAACCGTGGCTCCTGTTTCGTGTTAGCAGAGTACGAGCTGCCCTTCTTTGAAATTTGTGCAACTCCTCCATCAAATCTATCTGGTATGGAACGCATACCACTCAGGAACATGCCAGAGGGGGATGGACAAGCTTAGTGCAGGCAGTCTGTTTATTAGACTTGCATCGCCGATGTGTTCTGGCAATGAAACGCAGTCTTCGGCTCACGATCGTCCATATTTTCTATATGATGGCCCCAATTTTAAGCTCTTCACAATTGTAATTCTTGGGTATTTTAGATGAGTCGACAGCCTTAAATTTCGTGTGATTTATCCTGGTGCAAATGGCTCTGAGCACTATGGGACTTAACATCTTAGGTCATCAGTCCCCTAGAACTTAGAACTACTTAAACCTAACTAACCTAAGGACATCACACAACACCCAGCCATCACGTGATTTATCCTGATTTTATACTATTGTTAGTCAGGCGATCGTCCATAGGGAGTCAGTTAGTGATGTCAACATGGTCGTTTGCCAAAGTATGATGTCTTTGGAAACTGAGATTTGGCCGTACACTCGTAAATTAATTTCTCTACCACATACGTCGCGAGATATAAGATCGGCTTGTTCGGACTGACTAACATCCACAATAGAATTGATTGTGGTAGTTGAGATATGCGTTAACACAGTGAGATCCCGGGAAAATTGTCGAAAACGATTGTGAAGGTCATATTACTTTCTTAGAACAACTCAGGTTTTATGGAACTGATGGCTTGCTGATTTTGAATCACGCTTAAAAACAGAATGCAAAAGGTTGGGCTGAATAATTAAGATAATGTCGGAAAGGCAGAACATTTAGGTGACTGAGGAAAAAAGTTACAGAAGGAGTCGCACAGGGTTCAACTTTGGGTCCACTCCTACTACTTATACATGTGCATGAGCAGTTTAACATTCAACAAGCAAAATTAGTACTTTTTGCAGACGATGCTAGTGTTATAATAAATTCAATTAGAGAGGAAACTACAGAGGAGTTGGTAAATGATATTTTACAAAGAGTTATGAAGTGGTTCTCTGAAAATGGACTGTCCCTAAAATTTGAGAAAACGCTCTACATTCAGGCCTGTACAACAAATAGAGACATATCAGCTATCGATGTATCACGTGAGCTGGAGTCAGTAAGTAGCGCTGAATGATCCAAATGTTTGGGTGTAAGTACTGATAAAACTTTAACTGGAAGATGCCCATTACTGAGCTTCTCAGCACTTAAGTTCAGCTGCTTTTGTTCTTCGTATAATTGCTAATCGTGGAAACAAACGTACCTGCCTCCTGCCGTTTTTTGCATATTTCCACTCAATAATGTCTTACGGAATAATATTCTGGGGTACCCCGTCACATAGAAAGGAAGTGTTGATTGCATAAAAGTGGGCTGTAACAATAATATGTGGTGTACACCTACGAATATCATTTAGGTACCTGTTCAACGAGATAGGCATTTTAACCGCGCCATCACAACACGTACGTTCACTAATGAAATTCGTCTTAAGTAATCGATCAAAATTTGAAAAGAACAATACTACAGGGAAAAATGGCGTTTATGATCAATTGTTGAAGCTGTCAGTGGTTCAGAAAGGAGTTCAATACGCAGCAACAAAAATTTTTGATCATTTTCCCAATAACATAAAATGTCTGACAGGTAGCGAAGCAGATTTTAAATTTAGTTTAAAATAATTTCTGCTGGACAACTCCTTCGATTCCAGTGACGAATTTCTACTTAAAAACTGATAAAAAGTGTAGAAATAAAAGTAATAATGTGTCCTTTAATGTTAATTCTAATCATGTATAGATATCCAGTAAACTGACTCGTTCCACACCATTTCGATAAAAGAATCGTTAAAAAAGCTACGGAGCATGTAACTAACAAGCTAAATAACTAATGAAGGAGGAAGATCGGGATTTAACATCTCGTCGATGACGAGCATAAGCAAGTGGGCCTGCCCTAGGCTGGCATTGGCCTCAAACAAATAACTGAAAACCAAAAGGTAAATGGATCCTTCTGAAAGCGAGTACATTAACGACTGCAGCAACTGCGTCAGTGAGGCGGGAAAACACATTCTGCTATTTGTTTTGACTTAGTTTCTAGCAAAGCTTCACGTCATTATTTATTTACTAAGTTATTTGGAGAGTAAGGGCATATGAAAAATACTGTGCGATATTTGGGCAGTTTCTGGTCTTGAACGCCTGACAGATGTTCTCCTGGCGCTTTCTATGCACGACAAATGAAGCTGTATAACAGGCTGCAGCACCAGGCTCGCACTCAAACCTGTAACTTTGTCAATGATAATCATTATGTACCCCGGCCTGTTATGCTGCACTTCACAGCCCCGGGTCAGGCAACGTAACTCACTCCATCTCCGCAGGGGACTTAATAATAACATAAATTTGCATTATAGAAAAACGATAAATTCCGAGATAAAAACTCCCGCTGTCGTCGCAGAATAAAACTATAGTTAAAATAACCGTTGTCGTCGAACGAACAAGCTATCAGTTGCTGTAAGCGGCCTCCTCGCAAAGACACGGACCTCCACCCTGAAAATTTCAGGGCAGAGGCCGATGAATGGCTTGCTATTCCGGCGACGAGGATCTCTAAGCTCCCTTAAGCCCAGACATGCGTAATTTACATGGCCGTAAACTGCCCACACTGTGCGACCGTCTTCGCGTGCCGGCTTATCTCTGAAAGCCCTTCTATCAAACATCCCGCCTCACCATAAAAATTCGTACTGCTAAGTCGACAGATCATTTACATGCAAAGCGCGCACCCTGTTCGCAGCGCATTTACGTCTGCTACACATTTTATGGGCTGCTGGAAGCGGTTCACGATTTGTGGGAGGTTTTGAGTTTAATAAACTTCCAGAAGCGTTCACCGGTAAGGTGGCACAAGGATGCCACATGAACAAAAACCCATTCTGTCGCTACAGTACTGTGCTTCTGTCACCGCAGGGAACGTTACTACCCCCCGTTTTACACTGATACTTCAGACCGCTATACTGACATACGATATACAAGCCATATTTACAGAAACTGGAAGTAAGGATAGAGTGTTTTACGTCAATATTGTAGTAAACTTTCAGAATGTTAATACTTGCTTATCAATACAAAAGATTTATTTTTAGATTAAAGTAGTTAGGTTACTAGACAGATAGTTACGCACGTATAAGTGAAATAACAAATATGGTGAAATACCAGTCAAACTGAATAATCCACCGGATTTCTTATAAGGAGTTCGAACATTGTCGCAAGGCCAATGAAACATTTAGTGGCGGATTTTGAAGTAAAATGCATACACAAAGGGGAAAAAGGAAAGATTAAGCTAAAACGTCCCGTTGACGATGAGATCATTAGAGATGGCGCACTCTCTCGGGTAAGACAAGTACGAGGAAGGGAATCGGTCGTGCACGTCTCAAAGAAGCCAGTCCAGCACTCACCTCAGTCACTTTAAAGAACACTTTGAAGACCTAATTCTAGATGATTGGCCCAAGATTAGAACCTGCCTGTACTCAAAAACAAGTGCAATGCCCTAACGTCTATACCACCTCGGTCGATACATATTACGAGGATTAGAGGTAAAATTCAGCGTCCCGTCGACATCTAGGCCAGTAGAGACAAGGATGAAAGAGGATATCTCACTGACATTTTTAAAGAACAACTGAGAGATGTTTCCAAATGATTAATTCACCCATCGCTTTTTCGGGATGATCTAGGCTCAAATCTCCACTCGACCTTCCAGATTTAGGTATTCCAACTGCCACGGAGCAAAGAGGACGCCTGTAGCTGTATACGGGCTTGTCTGATACACAGTATTTTAGCCTACTTCCTGTTTTTCACGAATTTCCGCGAGGAATTGAACTCTGACCACTTTACTGTGTAGACTAGCGTTTACTACCGCCTGTAGGGCCACGTCATGTGACTCCGTTTAATTTTCGTGCTAGTACGCAGTGTATACTTTAGATCAGTGCTTTCTAGTTAGTGTACCTATTTCCTGCAGTAGCTTCCGCGCAAGCAGAGTTTCTGTTTAAAAGTAACAATAGATATATCCATTTTCAATAGATAAATGTATTTCTTTTTTTAGAGATAACGGATCTTGTGAGCTGTACAGCAGATTTTAGTGTTTGTTTATTCTCCTTGTTTGCTTTGCGTACATTCCAACCTCGGTAGTACCACAGTCAGGAAAATTTCTCCTTGGGAGAGGGGGGCTGTTCGTACTTCCTCGGCTACACCTTACAGTTTTGTTTGTATTTTTGAGGTTTTAAACAGTTATTTTACACAGTACGATATGAATAGGGACTGTGCTTGTTGTGAGTGGATACAAGGAGAACTGGTTGCTGTCCATAAAAATTGGAGGATGTGTTGGCCGTGGTCGCCAGGCTTGTGGCTACTGCTTATAGCTGCGGCGACACCAGGGCGTCGGCGATGAGACCTGCGAGACCCTTCGCGCCATTAGGTTCCTCTGGTGACCAGATTGTCGCTGTCTTCTGATACCCAATATCTGGCCACTTCTGCTTCTCTCGAGAATATGTGACAGAAAATGGTGGATTTGCATGTCACTGGGCGGAAGCCTAAAGAGGGAACGGGCCGCGCAGCTGGCTCCTTACGCCTTAGAGATGGGTAAGAGGTGCTACCGTGTTGATAATACTTCTGAGACAGCATGGGATGCGACTACTGTTGGACCAGTGGCCGATTTTCCCGCCCAATCGGAACAAGAACAGAGAGTGGTTATGCTAGTCACTGGAATACGTCAGGCAATACTGACCCTACGACTTCTCGTAGAAGATAGGTTAAGGAAAGACAAGACACGAAAAGCAGGACATGAAAGGGAAACATTAGTTGAGAAGGGAGTGAGACAGACTTCTACCTGCTGTTATTAAATCAGTACAGTGAACAAGGAGCAAAGATAACCGAGGGGAAATTTGGAGAGCAAATTAATGTTGAGGAAGAAAAAGTTAAAACTTCGAGGTTTGCCGAAGGTATGCAATTTTGTCAGAAACAGAAAACGACTTGGAGGAGTAGTTGAACATAATGGATAGCGCTCCCAAAATAAGAGAAAGGTAATGGAATGCAGTCGAATTAAATAAGGCTGAGACAGATAAATCAGGAAAGTAGTAGAGGACTTTTGCTATTTGGACAGGAAAATATTGACGATGGCCGAGGTAGAGAGGCTACAAAATACAAACCAGCAACAGCAAAAGAAGAATTTCTGAGAAAGAAAAATTTGTTAATACCAAATATATATTTATGTGTTAGAAAGTCTTTCTCTGAATTTATTTTTCTGAAGTGTAGCTTTATACTGCAGTGGAAAGTGGACAATAGACAGTTCAGAAAAGAAAATAATGTAAACTTCTCAAATGTGATGCTACAGAAGAATGCTGAAGATTTTTTGGGTACATTGAATAACTAATAAGGAAACAATGAATCGAACTGGGGGGAAAAAGGAATTTACGGCACAATTCAAGCGAAATAAGTGTTCCCTTGATAGGGCATATGCTGAGGCTGTTTGGTAACGGAGCAACGTATCTGTTGACGGAGGGGTCGGGGTCGGGGAGTGAGGAGGGGGACAAGAATCGTAGAAAGGAACCAGACATCAAAAGGCTTGTACAGAATAAACTAGCGTGGAGAACTGTACCAATACAGTCCTCGGACTGAAGATATCTACAGCAACAATAAATCGCAAATAATTATCATTTTCTTTGTTGACCCCCGAAATGCTTAAAATAATTAGTTAAGACATTTTTTCATTATAAATAAAAATAATTGTTATTCAAATATAGAGTAACATGAAATTTCATCTACAATACAAATGGCATCATAAAGTGAGAAACTCTATTTTCCAAATAAGAGACCAGCGTGCAGTGCGAAAACAGAGGTAGAACTGTAGTCGTATTGTTGGTTCAGTATAAAGAAACGAGCGTCAGAAAAAATGTCCATTAAATATATAATTCCTAGTGATACTATATAAACATCAACATTATATCATAAAAATCGACACGAAGCAGGTATAAAAATAGAATTAGCCTCTTACTGTCATGAAAGTAGGAGATACGTTAACGGACAACATTTATTTAGTAATACGCAAAATTAAGTCTGGAAAATGCAGAATAAACAAAAAATGATTCAAGTTCTCTTAGAAACTCTTGTGCGCATGAGAAGCTCCACATTTCGCATCGTCTACTTCCCGCGTGGATTCCGCAAATTTGCTGTAAAAAGTCAACAGGCGTGCGGCTTGGTGGCAGGGACACGAGTGTGGGCTGTGGAGCTCCCTACGGCGAGGAGCTACGAGCAGGACTGGGAGACCGCCCACTTGTAAATTATTTCCAAGCTGACGGTCGCGCTTCTACTCTCGTGTCACCAGTGCACCAGTTTCCAGTCTGGCGGCTTACTCTTCAACAAGATCACGCCACAACGCAAACCGCACACCCCGCGAATGTGGTCGTTTGACAAATTTTTTTGACGTTCTTCACGCAGTTATGATAAACAGAGTTTTATTTTTGTCTCGTAGAGGTTTCAGTGTAGTACATAAAGCGAAATTATGCTGAAACTTTTTCTTTTTATTAGCCATTAAATGAACACGATTACAATAATTTGTTTATTTTCAGTTGATATTTGTCGGTCAATAGTCTTTTAATATGAAAGCTGACAAACAGTGCCAAGGTTAAGCTCTCGTATTTGCATTATTGTCATAATTTGAAGAATCGATCTCTGCAGCTTCAATGAAAATGTAGAAGCCTCATGTTATTGTTGGTACAGTATGACGACTTTATATTTTATGTTTGACATTGCTTCAAAACTATTTCCTCACAGTAGAAGTCAACTTTTTTTCTAAAGAAAACACTGACTATTCGTTTGGTACACTACAGATACGATAAAATTTCTTTTAGCACTACACTAAATTTACTGCAAAGGCTGTACAGTTCGGATGTACCCATGGTGTAGGGACTTTACAAAAAAATCTACAACTCATCAGCCGCCATCATCTTAAATATTTTCAAAAATCCTCTAGTATTGTCTCACTGGAATACTGTATAAAAATCAGCTCATATAAGATACGACCATAAAGTGTGGACGTTGGGCATTTCACAGTTATAACTTGTGCTCACGACGATCTGTGTGCCGCAGAGATCCAGATAATGTTTAACCGCCGGCCGGAGTGGCCATGCGGTTCTAGGCGCTACAGTCTGGAGCCGAGCGACCGCTACGGTCGCAGGTTCTAATCCTGTCTCGGGCATGGATGTGTGTGATGTCCTTAGGTTTACTTAGTTCTAAGTTCTAGGCGGCTGATGACCTCAGCAGCTGAGTCGCATAGTGCTCAGAGCCATTTGAACCATTTGAATGTTTAATCATCAGAAAGGTTTTATACTTGAGAGACCAAGACATTTGATGTAGACGTGCTTAGTATATGTAAGCCGAAATACCGTCGTGGAAAATACGCACTTTTGAAATGCAGTTCACGATGTACAACAAGATCTCTTCTGTCAAGCAAATACAAGTTGTGGAACACCCAACATACGAGAAGCTATGAAGTAATAGTCTGTAAGCAGTCACACGAAGTGGTGTAATGGTTATGTGGCATCACTGTCATGTCGAGGAAGAGTGGAATTCGATTTCCTTCCTGCCATTATGATGTTACTTTCACTAAACGTCTTCAGGTGAATGCTGAGATTTATCTCTAACAACCTTGATCTCAATGAGACGATCAAATCTAATCTACCTTACAGCGCCAATTTATGGTGACGGCGTACGTTTCCTCGGTAAAGCTGACATATAATAACGTGTACACGTCCACAAAATCAACCTTATCTGTATTCCCTTTGTATAGCTACTTTTTCCTCTCAGTCACAATTTCTTTAAAAAGAATTGTGTATCACACGACACGTATTCTGAGTATTCAGAATAAGGTGCATGCCTGTGGCACGAAAAGCACACCAAGAACTGGACGAGTGGAAAACGTTGCTGTGAAGGAATTAATGGCGTGTTACCCCTGAGTGCCGTGCGCCGAGGGCGGGAACTTGGGAGGAAGTGACGTAGGGCCTAACTACTCAGTTCCGGCACTGGTTGGTTCCTGTGCCACAACAAAAGTAAAAAGTCTCACAAAAGAAGGACGCCATAGGCGGGCCACCGCAATCTGCTATTTACCATCTCCCAGGCTGCGTGAGTGACAACATGCATACGTTCACGCGAACAAATAAACAACCTCTTTTCCCACACGAAAATGGCGGGCGTACCACTCTCAGGATTTCTTTGATAAGCAAAAACGTATGGCGACGGCCAGCCCTTCTCTTTCCTTTCACATCTTTTGTCTAATCATTTACGAAGAATACCGTAATTCTTATGAACGAACAATAAGTCAGGAAAAACACCTTGATAAGAACGATTAAAGTCATTTTGAATGCACTATGTTAGTGCTGAAATCGCATTTCTTTGAAGTGCATTAACTACCCGCAGTTTGAAAGCATTCACCTCTTCACACACAGTTTTACGTAGCCGGATAAACGACTGTTCCTGAAGTGCGTTTCCCAGATCCGTCTAGATAAATGAAGGGCTGTGTCGAAGACATACCATACAATAGCAAGATTCGCCAAAAAAAAAAAAAAAAGAAAAAAAATAACGTAGACGGATCACAAGCAGATGACTTTCCCGCCTGTTTGGAGGTTAACGTGACTATTTGCCGACAGTAAAGGCAATGGGCATACTTGCACAGATTTGCATCTCTCATCTGCTTTCAACACTATTTCATCTCTCAAAGCCATCTATTCGTCTTCTATTGTACTTTTTTCCCCTGTTTCCGTCAACAACTGCCTAACGCTAATTTTGGAACCCTCAACAACATCTGGTTCTTTCAATTTATGCAGATCCCTTCTTCTTAATGACCTATGTTTCTGCAGTTTCCTCAGTTTTAATCAGCAGTTCATAACCAATCCATTATGGTCGGTGTCCACATCAGTCCCTGGAAATGTTCTTGAGTTTACAATCTGGTTTCGAAATCTTGCCATTATGTAATCTGAAACTTTCCAACGTCTGAAGATCTTCTCCCCGTATACAAACATCCTTCATGAGTCTTAAACCAAGTATAAGCATTGATTAAATTGTGCTCTTTCCAAATCCTACCAGACGGCTTCCCCATTCATAGTTTTCCACGATTCCAGATTCTCTTACTATATTTCCTTTGCTATCTGTTCGTACTACTGAACTCCAGATGTCCATCAGAACTAAATTTTCATCGTTGCGAAATCATACATTCTTTTTAGTTGTATATATATATATATATATATATATATATATATATATATATATATATATATATATATATATAGTGCTCCACAACTGTTCTTTCAGATTAACTCATTACTGATGTAAGTTATAAGAAAAGTTTGTAGATTTCGCACTTACTTTCATGTTTTATGAATTTCCATTGACTTCTCTATTGGACTTAATCTTCTTTGTGCGTAATTTTTCAGTGTACAAAATTTTAGAACCCTGCTATTCACTCAGTCTTGTTGCTAGGTTAACTGAGGGATCCACGGAAGTTATGGACTCCAAAGAATTGCATTGGAGTTGGGATTCTGGCTTGTGTCGACGTGTTGTGGTAAGGGCGCCGTTCTTATTATATTCGTATATGTATACATTAAGCTAAATAATATACGTGGGTGGGGGAATATTCTTCTTCTGCTGGTGATTTTTGATCGCTGAGCGTTTTTTCTTTTTTTTCATAGTGTTCTGAGTGAAATCTTCTTTCTGAAGAATAAACGTGCCTTTTTCTGTTATTTTTGAAAGGGATTGGAGGAGCCATTGGACACCCATGAAACAAAGCGGAGGTAAAAGTAGGTGCATATCCTTCACTTACAAATAATCTAAATAATGAATTAACCTAAAAATGTTGCTGTGAAACACCACATATCCATGCAGCCAAAATTATTTATATTACCACCACGACTTCTTCACGTATTGCCTGGTCTGCAGCGGGTTCTTCGGCCAACGGCTGTCTGATTGATAATCTGACATTTCAGCAGAGGTAGTGGCTAGCATTTGTCAAAGAACGACGATCGATGGCAAGTGGAAAGAAAAGCCGGTAATGACCATGGGAAAGCCCTTCGACAACGGTGCTACCAGTACATCGTATAACTCCAATCGTGAGCTCGGCTACAGTCCGCCACGGACAGCGAGGAATAATTTTTCGAGAATGCCAGCCACACGTGCTAGCGAAAAGACAGATTATCAATCAAACTGTCATCAGACGAAACCCAATCCTACGCTTCCATTCAGTACTTCCAAATATTTAAAATTAATCAAGTAATTACTGTAGTAATCATTTCCCTTGTAAACCATTGAAGAGGCCTAAAACAATCAGGTGAAATACGTCTGGTGGAATAAACTTCTGGTGTAACGGACGAATAATAATTATTCTTATCTGGAAAGTAAACCGAATTAAGCCAGTAAGTGAAGAAGAATGTTGCAGACGCATACAGTATAACTCCCCATTTTAGTTTGATATTGTGTAACTTTGTGGTAGCTTTCGTCAACAGTGCAGTCAACGGATGAAAGATTTGCTTTTAACGCCCCGTCGACGTCAGTCAGAACAGACAAAGTTTGGGAAATAAATCGGCTGTGACCTCGACAACGTGCATGTTAGTGAATAAGGGGCAACAAGGGAAACGTAAGACTCGCAGGGTCCTTCTGCCCGCACCGCGTCGATCCGTATGAGTCTCATTGTAGTCAACTGCGAGGGCTCGACAATTATGGTCTTGACGTATGTACTCAATAGGATTAAATATCTGACAGAGAATATCGCTAAAATCATTCACGTCTCCGCTCGTACCACAATGTTCTAAAATAAGTCACGAACAAAATTTCATCGGTACAAGAAACTGGATTACTTAGGATTTTCGGACTAGTTACTACCTCTCTAGAAAAAGATATGCACCTCCTCTGTTACTTATCGGAGGTCTCTAAAGACCGCTGCACAGCTTTCAAATCACTTATCTTTAAAAATATCAGATTCTCTGTAAACCTACAGTTATTACTATAATTCCTTGAAATAAATTGCTGTTAATCGTAGTGTAAAACGTGCGGGAAGAAATGAGACTAAATAAGTGACATGACGTATACCGTAAATCTTGATATGTCAGTGCGGGCATTGTGCAAGAGGGAGTTACAGTGTGGTAAATTCTTTGGAATATAGTCAAATGAAAACTGAATTCGTCATCACTGTATTCCAATCCATGACCGAAAGAGGTGAGGCGGATGTTGGGCCACTGAAGTGACCGAGCGAGGAGGCCCGCACGTGAGACACGGCACTCACATGCCACAGGGCCGCACTTCATATCCGCTACTGTCATCAATATTTACATTTTCTGTGCTTTCCCTAAATCACTTCAGGCAAATGTTGGAATGACTCCTTTGAAAAGGGCACGGCCGATTTCCTTTGCCAGCCTTCCCCAGTGTAGGCTCGTGTGCCGTCTCTAATGACCTGGTCGTCGACGGGACATTAATCCCTAGTCTTTTATTCTTTCTTGTTCCACTAGCATGGTCCCAAGAAGAAAGCCACAATCTGTTTAAGCGCTCAGCATCCTGTGAAGTGCTCCTGAGCTAACATGTTCGACAACTACTTTATCTCCAGTTACCGAAGCGTGACAATAACTGCAGAACGGTACGAAGATCTGCGAACAGCCCCTGCTGTTTAAAGAAAACTCGAACGTTCTGTGGTCTCATCTTGTCCCAAAAGTGCTGCAAGTAGTACCACTGCTTTCTTGCTCGGGTCGCATACACACGAAAATATATGACAGCATTAACAGACACATGACACAAGTATGAATGTGGTGCACATAGATCTCTGGACTTAAGATTCCTACCACTTATCGCTACTTTCCTTCTGGAAATAATTGGTTAATGTGAAAAATTTCAAATCCCACTGTGCTTGTTAGTCAGCGTCAAACAGTAGTTTCTCTTGTAACTGGCTGAGGAAGGAAGGACCGCGAGTAATTAAGCACTGCGTTGTTCAAACTAAACTTTCAGTTGAGGACAGCCCTTTATTGAAAAAAAAATTTTAAGCGGAAAAGTCGTCTAACACGACATAGTTTATCCTGTGGTTTATAATTTTTTTTCTAAAAACAGAAGGAATATTACGAATACTATTGTTTAACGCTCCGTCGACACCAACTACATCAAATTAAAGAACAAGCTGGGATTAGGGAAGGGTAGGAAAGGAAATCGACCGTTATCTTTCAAAGAAATAATCCCGGCATTTGCTTTTACTTTGGGAAACCGTGAAAAAAACAAAACCTGGTTTCCCGGACAGATATTTGAACCGTTGACTTCCATAACACGAATTCAGTGTCTTACCATAGCGTCATCTCACTCGGTTTTTGCGAACAAGACTGGGATTCCTTGAAAGTGTGTTCTTAGTTGATCTAACGCTGCCATTTCTACCTCAATATTTCGAGGACTGCCGCAACCAGAGAACAAAACCAGCGATACCATTGTTCGCAGGTAGGCCAGTCGTCCAAATAAAGTGGTTGCACAAAAATATGGAAACACCGAGAGAAATGCAGGCTTGAACACAAATGCAGATGTAGCCAAACCTGCAACTTGCACTGTTGTGTTTGACCACGAACGGCCCCTGTGCAACGCCCCCTATACGTTGCAAGTATCGGTCGTGTCGGAACAGTGTTCTGTATATTTGTGAGTGCATTATGTCGAAACTAAGTGAACTCGAACGTGGGCAAATTGTTGGCGCTCGTATGGTGGGTGCTTCTGTAATCAAAGGAGCTGAAGTGTTTGGTGTTTCATGAGACAACGTATTGAGGATACAAACCGCATACAAGGAAAGCAAAAAAACATCATCCGCTAAGTCACAACGCAGACGAAAGTGTGTATTCAATGGTACTGACGGACGGTCATCGAAGAGGACTGTGACGAAAAATGAAAGGACGACATCTGAAAAAGTCACTGCAGAAATGAATGTGGCACTCGCGAACACTGTCAGCACCAAACCAACACGGAAAGAGCTCCAGAAGCAGATAATTGCATGGCGAGATGGAATATCAGTACCACTCGTCAGTGATACAAATGGCCGTAACATGAAAACATGGTGCCGAAGGCATAAAACCTGGAGTCTGGAGCAATAGAAGAAATTCATTTGATCGAACGATTTTTTTGTTACCAGCTTCCGAAGAGTGAAAGGTGTCACTGATTCGGTAAAGGATTTGGGAAGCCACAGCGTGATACTCCAAGAGCCCCAATGGTTACTCTGCAAGGTCGCGTAACTGCCAAAAATTGTATGACCATTTTCGCTGCTCATGTCTAACGCATGGGACAATGTTTGTCCCCGCCATGGTGATTCTGTACTCCAAGACGACAGCGCCCTTTTTCACACAGTTCGAATCGTCCAGGACTGGTTTTGTGTGCACAAGGATGAATTGTAGCACCTCCGCTAGACACCCAGTCAACAGATCTCAATATTATTGAGCCCTTGAGGTCTACTTTTGAGAGAAGGATGCGTGATAGTTATTTGAACTTGGCACTATTTTGCCAGAAGAATGGAATAAGATTCCCTTGAAAACCATACAGGACTTGTGTTTACCCATTCCGAAATGACTGGAATCTGCTTTGAATGCCAATTACTACACCGTATTGGGAATGGTAATGTGTTGTGTTTTTGTTGTTTCCATACTTATGTCCAACACCTATTTTATACACAGAAATGGATTCATTATCACAGCAGAACACGTTCAAAAAACCGTGTATTGTGTTTGCATTAGTGGTCCCGGAAAATTACACCGTATAAATAGAAAACACAATACACGGTGCATTAGTGGTCCCGGAAAATTACACCGTATAAATAGAACTTATCACGGGACGTATACGCAATTTAACATTCACTTAACAAACGGAAATCATGTACTATTAATGGTTTATGAAATCCTACAACACACTCAGCAGATATGTAATAGACGAGGAAGCTAAATGAGGTTGGTTGTAGTAAGCTCCTATGGAACCAAACTGCTGAGGTCATCGGTCCCTATGCTTACACACTACTTAATCTAACTTAAACTAACTTACGCTAAGGACAACACCCACACCCATTCCCGGGGGAGGACTCGAATCTCCAAGGGGGGGGGAGCCGCACGAACCGTGGCAAGGTGCCCTAGACCTCGCGGCAAGCTGAATGAGAAAACAACCACAGGAGGAAACAAAACCGGTGAAGGACACTGTTTAAAAAGGTAAAACTAACCACCTCTGGCAGTTTACTCATCATCGCTGACAACATGATGTTAGCAAACCTGAAAGCTTATACCAAAGAAAAAAACTAAGCTCCGTCCTAACTGGCTTCGGGAGACTCACTGGTACCGACAGACCGCCATGTCATCCTCAGCCACTAGGCATCACTGGATGTAGATATGGAGGGGCACGTGGTCTTCACACCGCTCTCCCGAACGTTGTCGGTTTTCGAGACCGGAGCCGCCATTTCTTTATCAAGCAGCTTCTCATTCAAGTGCTTGCGACAGCGCTTAACTTCGGTCATCTGGCGGGACCGCTGTTAACACTGCGGCAAGGCCGCTGGCTATCCCAAACTAAATTAGCACTTTAAAGAAACCAAAACTCAAATCCATAATTTACGGGGAAATCGCAAAAACAGCAATTACTTTGGAAAATATAAGTCACTTGAGACAAAAGCTGACTGTGTGGTTATCACAGCTGTGCTGCAGCAAGTCTACAGGAGAAACGCCGAGACCTGGTAATCCGTCTGCACCATTTGTACGTAGAATGGCCAAGAAGAACGACATTTGCTGCTGTAGTAATAGAAGAAGACAGCAAGTATATCCAAACTGGTCAGATGACGTTGGGCATCTTTTTCGGAACGAACTGCGATGGTGAGCAGTTATCCCATTGAAGGCAATATTTTACAGCCGCAGTTTGAACATTTAGGAGCTTTCGACAAAAACGGCCTTGTGTAAATGTGCGCTGCAGTGATGATTGATGTTTGAGTAATGCACTCAGAGGAACAGGACAACGCCTACATCCTAATTACAGCCTTTCCAAAGAGCAGTCACTTGTGCTGATCTTTATCACTGTGTACACAAACCCTCATACAAGCATGGGAGATATATAGTAGGTCAAAATTTGTGAGGGTATGCCACTCGCACACTGGAATCAAGCGGAGTGGAGAATCATTTTCTTCACATATGAGTACCAGTATGGTTTCAGTTATATTTATTGACTATCAAACATCAGCGAAAGCTATGTCGTCAGACAAGGTGTTTTCTGTGTGGCGGATGTTCTATCCATAGGTGGAAGCACGGTTCTCTGTCTTCAAAATATGGAACGGTGAGTGGGAATATCTATACTGTTGATATCAATGACGCATAGGTAGTCACATGTAGTGGTCCAATAGGTTGTCCTTTCGCCCTATTGGTCGACAACTCTAGACTGCCCGAGATTCATCTTGTGAACGGTATTCAACAACTAAGAATGCCAATGAAACCACGCAGGAGAGTTTCTGTAAAGTTTGGAAGGTAGGAGACGAGGTACTGGCAGAAGTAAAGCTGTGAGGACGGGGCGTGAGTCGTGCTTGGGTAGCTCAGTTGGTGGAGCACTTGCCCGCGGAAGGCAAAGGTCCCGAGTTCGAGTCTCGGTCCGGCACACAGTTTTAATCTGCCAGGAAGTTTCATATCAGTGCACACTCCGCTTTAGAGTGAAAATTTCATTCTAAGAATGCCAATGATCAACTGAATCTCCCAAACTGTGTTCCACAGTGTGTTTTTGTGATGCTTCCGGGAGGAGTGACTATGTTTCTCCCAAGGTCTTCTCCTTTAGTTTTTTGGAGAATACAGATAGACAGTATCATTAACGTCACCACGAATTACTGTTTGCGTTGTATCGCTACTAAGGGTAATCACACGGCGTTACTTCTGGCCGCCAAACTGACGCACCCGTTTTGGACGTATCTTTATTTTTATTTATGCTCCATCTTAGGTTTCTGATTTTGTCTAAGTTTCATAAATCTCGACGTGCTGTTTTAGCGATTTTTTCCGTCTTTCAGGGGAATGTTGTAAGTTCAGTGAATGTTCTGTAGTTGGTGTGAGATAACTTCACACTGGCCAACATGCACCCCGTACGTAGGGGCCGATAGCCAGCATTGTATGTGACGTTGTGAAAGTCCGAACTGGGCAGTCGCCTCCTCGCCAACCGGCAGAGCGCGTAATGGAGATGTATCCAGCCATTATAGGCCGGAGTTGCTCGTTAGAGTGTCGCTATGCACCGACAACATCCGGCGCCGGTCCCTAATTACTGCGTGGGGACACGCTGGTTTGCCCTTTGCTTCCCTTAAACAACTAAACTGCTTAAATAAATTGCAGGGAGGTCGTAAATCTTGAACGTGAAATAATCACTCTGGCACATGCTGCACACCGACAAGAAAATCGTCGTGTCGCTCCTATGCTCCAAAAAGCTTTCGAATCGGTTGGTGGACGGGATAAACGTGATCTGTTTTGGACGGAAAGATGTAATGACCGATGACACAAATTTCAGGTGAGTCAGTGAACACACAGGAGAGAATTCACTTCCAGAGAGAAACATCGAATAAAAAAATGGAGATTATGGAAATTAAGAAAAACGTCTACGATGAGATTTCATCTCCTAAAAACTCCAAAGAGATACAATCGCGCACTGTGATTAGAATAGAATGCCAGTACGCCGGGATGTAACTGTGTCTGCACTACAAGCAGGAGAAGCTGGAGATCTTTGACAGGAGAATAATCATGGCCAAAGTCCACTAGGAAACAAATGCAAATTCGGCACACTGGTAAAGTCTAACGCAGAAACTATGACGGGGAGGAGGCTGGCGCTTTTGGAAATACGGTAAAGAATGTAAAAGGCCATTAAGGTGTGGAGTGTGCATCATGGGGAGCACGGGAAGATCAGTAAAAATAAAGCATCTCAGAGCTCCAAATGTTAGAAACAAGTACTTTCCAGAGTCAAAACACATCTTTTCGAGAAGTTTCGTTCTCATATTATTGCTGTTGATTTTCTTCGAACTACTGGGTAAATCATGAACAGTATTTATATTACGGCTTATAATCTAATAGTGTTAGGTCCTAGTATTTCTTTAGAGTGTGATTTGGTGTATCATGACTTCAGAAAGTTCGTCAACATGGTAAGTAATAGAGGGAACACGTTGAACGTCAGAATGAAAATGAGTACAGACAAGGAAGGCCGCGAGCTCAAAGCTGGAAGCTAACGTAAATAATTCCAAATCGCATGCTCCAAAGCTTAAACACAAACAAGGAAGCAAACGCAATAGATAAAAACTTGGATTTGGGTTTAAGACAGCGAAATCGCTCATAATGCCGCAGATTCCGCGAAATATCTATTGGTAATCTCGACTTCCGCTCTGGAGATCTAGTGCATAATCGTCTCGAGGAATTTAATTTTATCTTCTTCTCACTCAAAATTTCGTTTCACTACAACAACGTCTAACATGAGGTCCGATCTGTAATATAATTAAAAGATAGAAGAACGAAAAAACATGGAAGAAATGACTTGTCAGAAATGACATAATTCATATACGTTTGACTCAAGCCTTTGGTTACACTTGGCAAAAACAAGCAATGGAAGATACATATTTTGGAGGGACAAGTTAAATCTTCCAGTTTTTACAGTTTCATTTGAGAAGCTACATCGTGGCCTGATGTATCTGTCGTACCTGCTGTATTTTTGGAAAGCGTGCTTCTAATTCCCCCCACCCCCCGAACCATGGACTAGCCGAAGTTGGATGACTTGACTGTCTCAACGAGACAGATAGTCTTACCGTATGTACAACAAAAATGGTTCAAATTGCTCTGAGCACTATGGGACGTAACTTCTGAGGTCATCATTCCCCTAGAACTTAGAACTACTTAAACCTAACTAACCTAAGGACATCACACGCACCCATGCCCGAGGCAGGATTCGAACCTAAGACCGTAGCGGTCGCGCGGTTCCAGACTGTAGCGCTTAGAACCGCTCGGCCACCCCGGCCGGCTATGTACAACCACAAACGAAAGTTATCTGTGGAGAGACCAGACAAACACGTGGTTTCTAATGAGGGGCGCCAACCTTTTCAGTAATTACAGAGATAACAGTCTGGGTGATTGACGGATCTGTTCCTGTAAAGTTGCTCAACATGGCCTTGCTGTGCGTATACTGCGAATGGCTGAAAGCATGGAAAAGCCGTTATGTTTCACGAGTGCATGCAGCTCTTCTGTATGAAACTTTTGATAGTATTGACAGGAATATACTCTTAGATATTATGAAGGCAGCAGGGAACGAAAGGTTATACAGGATGCCTAACAAGGAATGGTCAACAATCAGTGTCCAGGTGATAGCAACGTCGCCTGGCGAGGAATGATTGCTAGTCAGATAGACACACAGTGCACGTAGTACTTAGTGAGCGTGCTGCCCGTCCTGTGTGTAAAATATGGAAGGCGCACGATCCATCTGAGTTTGACTGAGGGCTGATTGTTATAGCTCGGGGACTCGGCACGAAGACTACTGAAATTCCACGATTGTCGGGTGTTCGAGGAGTCCTGTGCTGAGGCTCTTCAACACGAAAAGAAACCAAGATTAAGCCACGTAAATATGTCGTGGGATTGGGCGGCCACCCCTCACTACAGATGTCGGACTTCGTAGGGTGGGCATACTGCTAAAACAGGACAGTCGGCAAACTGTGGAGGAATTAAAATCAGACTTTAATGCTAGGCAGAGTAGAAGTGTGTCTGAGCACACAGTGCGCCGAACACTCCTAACGACGGGCCTTCGCAGCCGACGACCCATGCATGTGCCAATGTTAACACTACGACATCGCCAACTACGACTGAAATCGGCACGTGACCATAGACAGTGGACGTTGGCGCAGTGGCAGATCGTTGCGTGGTCTGATGAATCCCGATACCTTTTCATCATGCCGATGGGTGCGCGCGAATCCGTTATCTTATTGAGGAACAGCTGCTTGACAACTGTACTGCAGGACGGAGCCAAGAAGGCGGCGGTTCCATTATGCTCTGAAGAACATTCACGTGGGAATCAGTGTGTCCAGTGGAGATCGTGCAAGGCACCATGATGAAGAAGGAGTATCGTAGACTGGCTGCAGACCATGTACACCCCCTCATGACGATCATGTTTCCCGACGCAGTGGCATTTTTCAGCAAGATAATGCATCATATCACAGGCCATTAGTGTGATCGAGTGGTTCGAGGAACACAGTGGCGAGTTCCAATTGACGTGCTGGCTCTCCAACACACCAGATCTGAACGCGATCGAACATATCTGGGATGTGATTGAACGTAGCCCCAGAGCTCAAATCAGAGCTTATCGCCCTCCTCCCCAGAATTTGCGGGAATTAAGTGACCTGTGCGTGCAGATGCGGTGCCAACACCCTCCAGCGACCTGCGAAGGCCTCATTGCTTCCATGCCACGACGCGTCTTCGCTTGTTATCCGTGCCAAAGGTGGAAATACCGACTATTAGGAAGGTGGTCATAGTGTTCTGGCTGATCGGTGTATGCTCTACTCCGAATGATTTCCGAGACAGAAAACATTTAATGCAAATCTGTTTTTGGGCTAGTTATGAGTACGTGTGTGTCTTACCCAGCCAATCTGTTTAACATTTTATTCTAGCCCAAACTACCTCGTTGCTTAGATTTTTTAATTGGGGTTAGATGAGGTCTCAAGTGCACAAACAAAAGGTGAATAGTCGAAATGAGCTGCTTACTAGCATCATGGACGCTGCTCCACTCATTCGGGAATGAGCAGAGGCCCTCAGACAAACAACACATCTTGTTATCCCAAGAGTGCACAAATGAACTGAGGTTGCCGATGGAATGTTACAACATTTATTGTGAACTGTAGAACAGCTGTAAAGTGACGTGTATGACAATGCTTAGAAGTGAATGTGTTCAAAATACCTATTTTCTAATTGAGATTTTGTAAAACGCATGCAGTAATGTTTGTTGATTGTTGTACATATCTATAAAATAGATCTGACAATGCGTTGTACAGTACAGAAAATAAATAACAATTTACATTAAATGCGTTCTATCTCGGAAACCATTAGGAGTAGGGCATTTGTCCGTATGAAATTTTGTGCTTTAAATGATCGTCCCTGAATATTGACCATTCCTCCTGTATACAATTGGTCTCCGGTGGGGAGGATATATCTAAAATCCGATGAGGCTTGTGCCTTAACAAGTATGCCTCTTCGCTCCGTAGTGCAGTGCACGTCTGCAGATCCGTCCTCCCTGCTCCAGAACCGTCATTTTATGCTACACAACATACAAGTGGATTTGCTTTCTCAAGATTTACAGTCGAGATTAAACTCGCCTTGGGAATGGAGGCATTGCTTAGTGAACAAGCTGAAGCTGTGCTCGATACGAGTTCGTAGTCAGGCCTCAAGTCCCCGTCTGGTCATTTAATGTAGGTTTTCCGATAATTCCTTGGACCTTCGACATAGGTGAGCGCTCACCGTGTCCAGTTTCATACGGAGGACCCGGGCTCGATTCCTGGAATTGTCAGGGATTTATCTGTCGTGGAAGGACTGGAATGGGGTACCCCGAGACTGCTATTGAGTAGCTACTCAGCGAGAAGAGCGCTTCCACGGTGAGAAAGCTGTGCAAGCTATATGCAGCATCCAAATGAAAGGTGAAAGACGGAAGATTACGGTTTATCGTTCCATTGACGAGGAGGTCATATAGATGGATCTTAAGCTCGTATTGCGATAAAAATCAGCCGTTTCCTTTTCAGAGAAACAACCCCGTCATTAATTTGAAGCAATTTAGGGAAACCCAAACCCGAATCGCCGAATTGGGGTGGAACCAGCGTCCTCCCGAATGCGAGTCCAGTGTCTAGTCCTACCACGGCGCCATCTGGCTCGATTTGTTGGCAGACGATAACATAGTGCCTGATTAGCAAGGCGTCCTCAGAGCTCGGTCACCGACTTGGTGAGCTTAGTTGTTTCCCTAAATCATTTTTGCGAATACCGGCAGAGTCTTTACAAATATTTACTGAATTGCCGCTCCAGTTGTTAATGTTTTCTTTATTTTCGTCGACGACCGGTTCAGATCTTGCATTTAAGTCATTTTAGATCTGCTAGAAAATGGCTTAAATATAAAAGCCGAAATTGGTTGTGAACTAAAACATAAAACATATTAGCAACTGGAGCAGCGATTCATTAATTCTGTTGCGGAGCAACAGCACTCCCTAGGCACGGAGAAATTAATAAACCTTAAAAACGAAGTTTTGTTCTTTCACAGCCAGTGAACAAACATTCTGCAACCAACTATCTTGAAGTCAACGAGACGTTGGAAACTAATGCCTAACTGGTCACCAGCCGCCGAGATAAATGACACAATAGGTGAAACACTGGTCTCGCACCCAGAAGAGTCAAGGGTCAGATCTCCATTCAGCAACAAGATTTAGGTTTCCAGTCGTTTTCCAGAATGTCGTAAGTCAAATGCTGGAATAGCTCCTTCAGTCAGCTGACGCGAGGTTTCTTCCCCGTACTTAGCCAACTGAATAAGCGCTGTCACTAATGATAACCACACTGAAGGGACATTAAACTAATTACCTTTTTTCTTTTCTAATTTCCTAACGGTTCCAATGGTTGGACAATAAAGCTTGTGGCAATACAGTAACATTTTGCGACAACTAAAGCTGCTACATTCTCAGCTGAAGGAGATAATATAAAACGAATCTCCATGATATTACGGTTGCATCACTACCCGTAAAGCCCAGTTCAGTGGGACTCATTAAAGAGCAATCGCCATATTTGTTCTACATAACGTCTACTTGAACACAAAAAGAAGGGATTGCTTGAATTATAAAGAGAGTGCACATCGTGGCGCAGCGGTACACACCTGTTTTTCGACATAGAACTGTGAACTTACGTTGTGACACACTTCGACGAAATTTAATAGATCAACTGAGTGCCAGTTGACGAACGATCACTATACACATGTTGCGCTGCGTCGCAAAATGTGTACGAGGTCAGCTAAAAAACCAAAAATTTGTTTAGTTTGGAAAATGAAGTTTAGAATTTAATGTCTCATTGGTCTCGAGGTCATTGCGGACGGTGTTACGGCGTAATGTCAGCGCCGGCACGCCAGTCGGGAACGACAAGGAAGAGAAGGCAGTGAGAAGAGATCAGCCAATCGCACGCTGACCGACCTCCCTACACGACGACAACGTGACATCAGCGGCCCCTGAAGAGGACATAAGGGCCGCGCCCGACTGGTGACACCCACTTCGATAGCAGCTTCACGTCAGCGACTTCGTTTGCTATCTCTACGTAGAACAGATATGTGTTTATCTATTCTGAAGAAGACTGATTATTTTGTATCTCGCCCTCTGCTTGCGACATATCTGTTAAAGTTAAATACTGTAATTGTCTTATTGTAATAAAACTCATTAATACGAGTTGTTTGTTGTTTGTCTAGCGAACCGAGTATGCAGGATTCCTAGACACGACAGGCGGATTGCAAGGTCTGATAGCGCAAGCGAAGAACAGTTGACGGCCTTTTCCGTGGAACCACTTTGACGTTCGTCTTAGTCAGTGCAGGACAACCACAAACTACTTAGCTCAGGATGGTTGGATCAGGACTTGAAGCACACTTCTTTCGAATGGCAAACTAGCGTGCCAAATACTGCGCTCTTTCTCTTAGTATGTCCAATTACTAGTGGGTGCCTTCAAAGTAGAACTTATTAGAGACCACACACGTCTGCAGTCTTTTCCTCGCTACTCCAGATATTTTTTTCTGGACCTCTTCCTCTCCGTTTTTAGCTTTCGGCCGAGCACAAGAACCGACTTAAATCTTCGCAAAAGATATGTACAATTTTCCTCCCCGTCAGTGTCTAATCTGAGTGTGAGCTCCATTTTTAATAATATTCCCATTTTTCTTATGTCTGTAGCAAAGTGCTCGTCAGCCACCTTCGAGCTGATCGCTTTGGATGAATCTTGTCATAAAGTAAGCACACAGATCAAGGTCAAAAAGAGTTGCGCTCTAATCCGCCACGACAAATATTTACTGTGGCTTCTTATCCGCACGTGTATACGCACTAGAACACACACCAATGGAAAATAGCCTCTAAATGAATTAGAACATAGGCTGTAGAACAATTTCGATTCAAACATCGTGTGTTGGAACTGGTTTAGTGGATAAAAATTTCAGTCAAAATAAAAAAAATGAAAAGTACTGTAACCAAGACACTAAATCACGACTTAAATACGTCGTTAATTAGCGCTGAACGGCAATTCTAAGAAAATGCCACTGGCCGAATTCTTCTGGCTGAACAATTTTGGCAACTCTTCGCTGAATTTGTATCTTCGCTGCTGGAATTTAAAGCATGCAAATAAGTGAGACAAAGAGGTAACACACCAATGGCTTCAGTAACCACGAGAAACTGAGACAGTGAAGGCGAGCACTGAGACAAGATGCGCTGACAGTCGAGGAGAGCCTCGTAAATCAGCCGAAACGACGCCAGCCGCCGTAAACAGGGCCCAGATTGTGAACACGGCTAACTGCCGCGCTGACGGCAGATCAATGGCTTTCCGTCTCGCTTCGAAAAGCATTACTATCTATACTATATCCGAGTGCAGCTGCCGCCAAAGTAAACGCGATATTTTGTTCTAATCCTGTTAGGTATTTCACGGGGCAGGTTGAATGGTGACAACATATTCGAATAGCAGAAATGAGGACTGCCAAAAGTTTAAAACTATTCAATATTGAAAATCAAAAAAGTATTTATGTGACAACCATTATGCTGTAGTCAGAATGGAGAAAACCGCAAAAATTACGAGGAATTGTTTCAGACATTGGATGAACAGTCGAAGGTGATTTGCTCAAAGCATTTGTGCGTAAGAGATTTATCAAAGTTCTGGAGGTTGTGTACAGTATACAAATTGGATTGTTTTTAATTTTATCCATTATAGTAGGCGTATTAGCTTTATAACAGGAAGTCGGACGGCGGTTTGGGAAGCGTAGTGCTTTACCTCGCAGGATGAAAGAGCTGTTGATATTTGCTCAGAATTAGCTTCTCTTGTAACTTGGGTCACAGACGGCAATCACGCTTACTTTTTTTCTCAGACAGCGCGCAGTACCATCTGCGGCACTCCGTGTCTGCAATAACATCTCTACGTCAGTCGCTCCTCACGGATGCTGATCGCAGAGACAGTCAGTCCGCATCTTGTAATCGAGAATTGAGCCACGGTCGAGCAAGAATGATGAAAATTTATCTTTGTTGAGAAAACTGATTTCATAATATAGTTTTTGATATCTTTACTGCGAGACAGAAAGATTTTTTGATTGATTTGTTGAAGACTTCTTAATAATCAGTTTTCCTCGCTTTAACTGCGCGTGGACTGCTGTTCAAATGGTTCAAATGGCTCTAAGCGCTATGGGACTTAACTGCCGAGGTCATCAGTCCCCTATAATTTAGAACTAATTAAACCTAACTAACCTAAGGACATTACAAACATCCATGCCCGAGGCAGGATTCGAACCTGCGACCGTAGCGGTCGATCGGTGCCAGACTGTAGCGCCTAGAACCGCTCGGCCACACCGGGCGGCGCGGACTGCTGTCTATACATCATTATAACAATTTAATATCCAACAGAGACCTTTCCCCTGCTTGTTAATTAGATAACATTAGCGACAATTCCGGAAAAATAATCTCAATTAATGTAACGTTTTGTAATCTACGATGAACATACACTGAAGAGCCAGAAACTGGTACACATGCCTAGTACCCGCGAGCACGCAGAAGTGCCGCAACTCGACATGGCATGGACTCGACTAATGTCTGAAGCAGTGGTGGAGGGAAATGATACCATGAATTCTCCAGGGCTGTCCATAAATCCGTAAGAGTACGAGGAGGTGGAGATCTCTTCTGAACAGCACGTTGCAAGGCATCCCAGATATGCTAAATAATGTTGATATCTGGGGAGTTTGGTGGCCAGCGGAATTGTTTAAACTCGAAGAGTGTTCCTCGAGCCACTCTGTAGCAATTTTGCACGTGTGGGGTGTCGCATTGAGGTGCTAGAATTTCCCAAGTCCGTCGGAATGCACAATGAATGGATGAAGGTGATCAGACACGATGCTTGCGTATGTGTCACCTGTCAGAGTTGTGTCTACACTCATCAGGAGTCCTATATCACTCCAACTGCACACGACCCACACCATTACAGAGCCTCCTCCAGCTTGAACAGTCCCCTGATGACACGCAGGATCCATAGATTTATGGGGTTGTCTCCATACGCGTACACGTCCATCTACTCAATACAATTTTATATGAGACTCGTCCTACCAGGTACTATGTTTCCACTCATCAACTGTCCAATGTCGATGTTGACGGGTCCAGGTGAGGCGTAAAGCTTTGTGTCGTGCAGTCATCAAGGGTACACGAGTGGGTCTTCGGCTCCGAAAGCCCGTATCGATTTTGTTTTGTTGAATGGTTCACACGTTGACAGCATTGAAATCGGCAGCAATTTGCTGAAGGGTTGCACGTCTCTAACGCTGAAAGATAATCTTTAGCCGCCATTGTAGCAGCCGTAACCGATCTAACAACTGCACCAGACACTTATTGTCTTATATGATAGTCGCCAACCGCAGCGCCAGTTCCTGCCTGTTTACATATCTCTGTATCTGAATACGCATGCCTATACCAGTTCCTTTGGCGCTTCAGTGTGTATATTCCCTAATAACTCTTTCAACATGACACTGTTGAACAAACGAATTTGAATTATTTTCAGAGTTTTTCATTTCTTTGTAATTCTCGATCACAATGAAGAATATTTTTGTAAAGTAAATT
Organism: Schistocerca americana; assembly: GCF_021461395.2. Classification (NCBI taxonomy): domain Eukaryota; kingdom Metazoa; phylum Arthropoda; class Insecta; order Orthoptera; family Acrididae; genus Schistocerca; species Schistocerca americana. The sequence continues at coordinate 464,324,497 of NC_060130.1, forward strand.
TTCTAAATTCACCAATACAACTTTTAAAGGAATCAGCGCTAACGTAATTTACCTCATCATCATCCATTTCCCAATCTTTGTCATGTGTTAGGTAAAGTTTCACAACTACAATTTAAAATGCAAACACATTACTTGGACTCACTGCACACGGAGTTCACCTGTAGTTAGTTTACTGCCCAGTAAATGAAACGCGCCTTTTTCGTAGCTTTCAAAAGCAGCAGCAGTTTCCAGAGAGCAGCTATTCGAGCGTTATTCACTGTCACAGGTAAGCCAAAAGGGAAAAACAAGAAAAATACATTTCAGATTTCAGGGAACTTCCTTTGGTACCGCCGGCCGCGGTGGTCGAGCGGTTCTAGGTGCGAAGTCTGGAACCACGCGACTGCTACGGTCGCAGGTTCGAATCCTGCGTCGGGCATGGATGTGTGTGATGTCCTTAGGTTAGTTAGATTTAAATAGTTCTGAGATGTAGGGGACTGATGACTTCAGATGTTAATTCCCATAGTGCTCAGAGCCATTTGAACATTTCGTAACATCAGAAATCAATTAAGGTTTTGTCAGATTTCATGTCAGAGAAGCAAAGAGGTATGAAACAGAGTATCACTATTTTTTAAGGGAACTTCTATAGAATCTGGTTTTCTTTATTAGGCGACTCAGTACACCTTTTTGGAAATCACGCAGTCAGATTAACTTCTGTTTCGATTCATTGTTTGCAGTAGAAGCAACTTCTCAAACAACCTTTCAGTCAGTCCAAGCAAAGCAACTGGCAACGCAAAATCAATAAAATTTTACTTCTTAATGCAATTATGAGCTTTCAGAGATAAATGGGGTTACGAGGTTCTCATTGACTACCATCGATTTCTTTCTTCTCCTTGAACTTTTATTCTCTCTATAAATTTCTCCTTAATTTTCTTTACTTCTTGCTCACTGGGCAGACTGAGTAACATGGCAGGTACGCTACAATCTGTCACGCTCCATTGTCAATTACTGCCTCCAATTCGCGGCCTTCGTATTACCCCGTATATGAAAGTTTGGGTGCGACAGATGCTGCCCAAAAAAAAACAAAAATGAACCAGGTGTCTCAGGTGTCTTTAAAACTGATACCGGAAGAATTGGAAATTAGCATGGACAGTTCGAACACCATCGTTCACAAAACATCGAGTAAGCACAAGATCTGTTCGTAATGGGCGTGGCATAAATTGGTCCATCCAGAGTTGGGAAAATAACCAAAACAGGTCAGTACACCTAAGCCGGATTCAAGTTTCAGCAGACATCCAAACACGTGTGACAGCGATTCCAGAAAAGCCTTCGTTTAGTTTTCAGGGGCTTTACAAGCTTAACTGAAAATGAATTGTAGCCAATGGAGATTATTGTGAATGTGAATGGTGTGACTTTATTTGAATCTCCTACTTTCTTTGCTTTGAGGTATCTTGTTCCGAACTTTTGGGCGCATCTTTTGCGTATTTAATTTTTAATTTTACAGATTTTTGCAACGAAAGTTTTCTAGAACGATCCTTTTTTGTTGCTAGTTTAGTGGCATGTACAGAATTATGAAGGAAGACACATCGTTTGATACACTGTTTTGCAGAATAACATTTGTGCTGCAATCCCTTACTGCCTGAGAGACGAGCGAGAATTATAAATTCACAGTGCCAAGTCACACAAATGAAACACAAGAAGAGTTGCAGAGGAACTTAAAATAATTTTCAAATTAATTTCATTTCGCTGATCCTCCGTCGGGACAACTTCCGGAATGCAGCGCGCAGCCGTGCGGGGCGGATCGCCTTGTTGCTGTAATCCGTCACGGTTGCCAGTGTGGAAAGATGCGCTGTCTTGCCCGTAACTTTGGAACTTGCCATCCCTGCCACCACCGCCACCGCCGACGCTGTTCTGTTATTCCGCAGTTTTCGGGCAAAGGCGCAGAACAGCGAGAACAAAAACGAGGGACGTGTAATTCTATTAGACACTCCGTCCGAGTCGAAAGCGGCTGCGCCGCGTGGAGGCGGCTTTCTTCGCGTTAATATTTTGCACAGATTCCAGTCTCTTAACTCTGTTCGCTTTTGTGAGAATCCTTGTTCCACTCACAGTAATCTACCTCACGTGGTGACTTACGAGACACGTTCTCCAGGCATGGGTGTGTGTGTTGTTCGTAGTGTAAGTTAGTTTAAGTTAGATTAAGTAGCGTGTAGATTTTGGTCTCATAAGACCTTACCACAAATTAAATTACCACATGTTATCACTTACAGACGTGTTGCTGTTCGGTAAATGCTATCACGTTTATTCACGTTCTAACTAACTTCCGGTGGTGACAATGTATGTGACAATGTTTATAACGCTGATGTAAACTATCGCTGAAACCTTCTTTTGAAATCGATCGAAGCATGAAAGTCACACGACTTTGAATATGCGGTATGTATGAAAAATCCGTGCCTCTTAGAATTCCACGGGACAGGGCAACATACAGAATTAAATTTCATGAATTCTCCTATGGACCTGGCTTGAAATATTAGCACCAGACTTCATTCTTTCTGATGAGTCTATGCAAGGAAGATGGACGTCTGTCAAACGCATTAAAGAAATCTGCAACAGATCCCATACTTTTTTGTTGTCATCTCATCAGACAGTTGGTGTGGCGGAAATCTGGAACATATTTTCCGATTACTCATCTTTTTGTGAACTGTGGTGCCAACCCTTTCCTTTTTACCTCCAAATCACTGATTTTACGTCAACATCTGCCATACTTGCCCTTCTCGAACACGGTGCATCGTCAACAACTACCTTTTTCTCACGAAAGCAAACACGTTTTCTGGTATGCTTGCACCAGTGTCACTTCGATCACGGTTGTAACAAAATGTGATGTTTCCCGTGCACACCACCTCCACTACATTCAACTGTCAGCAGCGGAGCAATATGCTTCGCCTTGGATGTTCTACTTCGCGTCATACTTCTAAGAATCTCTCTCCATGCATACACACGCTATTTTTCGTTCAAGTTACCATTCACATAGCAAGCTATTCACTGAATCATTTCGATACACCTTTTATTTTCAGCAAATCACGTAGACGCACTATCTACATCTACATCCGTATTCTGCATACCTCTGTAACGTGCGTGGCAGAGAGTACGTCCCATTCACCAGTTACTGGGACTTTTTCTCGTTCCATTCACGAAGGGAGCACGGGAAGAACGATTGTTTAAATGCCTCTGTGCGTGCTGTAATGAATATCATCTTGTCCTGTCGGTCGCTACTGGAGCATTACGTATAGGATTGCAGTATATTCCTAGAGTCGTCATTAATAGGCGATTCCTGATTCTCTGCTAGTAGGCTTTCTGGGAATAGTTTCTGTCTATCTTCAAGAACCTGCCAGTTCAGTTCTTTCAGTATCTCTGGGACCCATTCCCACAGGTTCAGAAAAACCTGTGACCATTCGTGCTGCCCTTCTCTGTACACGTTCAATATCCCCTGTCAATTCTATCTGGTGCGGTTCCCATCATATACTTGAGCAATCTTCTGGATTGTGCCGGGCGACTGATCTGTAAGCAATCTCTTTTGTAGACTGACAGCATTTCCGTAGTAATCTACCAATATACCGACGTCTGCTACCTGCTTTACCTACAACTGGGCCTATGCAATCGATCCATTTTATGATCCTACGAATTGCTACACCCAAGTATTTCTATGAGTTTACCGATTCCATTTGTGTCTCACTGACATAACAGTCATAGAATACTATGTTTTTCCGTTTTGTGAAGTACAAAATTTTCCAGTTCTGAACATTTAAAAGAAGTCACCAGTCTTAGCACTACTTTGAACTCTTATCAAGCTCTGACTGAATATTTGTGTAGTTTCTCTCAGACCGCACTTCATTATAGATAACTGCATCATCTGCGATAAGTCTGTCATTACCATTAATATTGTTCGCAAGGTCATTAGTACATATCACGAATAGTGAGGGCCCCAACGCACTTCTCTGGGTTACACCTGACGTTACGTCCACATTTATCGATGCCTCTCCATCCAAGATAACTTGCTGCGTCCTCACTACCAAGAAATATTGAATCCGGTGACAAATTTCAACTGATAAGCATACGATCGTATTTTTGATAATAAGTGTAGCTGTGGTACTGAGTCAAGTGCTTTTCGGGAATCGAGAAATACTGCATCCACTTGACTTGCCTTGACGCATAGCGTTCAGTACGTCATGTGAGAAAATTGCGAGTTGTATTTTACTTGAAGATGTTTTCGAAATCTGCGCTGGTTGGCATGGAGGAGATTATTCTGTTCGACATACCTCATTATGTTTGAGCTCAGAGCGTGTTCTAAGACTCTGCAACAAATTGATGTCAAGGATATTGGACGGTAGTTCAGTGGATCACTTCTACTACCCCTCTTGTATACAGGTGTGACGTGCTTTCATCCAAATGCTGGATACGTTTGCTCGTTAGAAGGATATAAGATAAATTGTAATTAATACAGGGACTAACTCAGCTGCAAATTGGCTATAGAATGTAATAGGGTTTCCATCGGGCCCTGCGGCTTTGTTCAGTTTTGATGACATCAACTGTTTCTCAACACCACTGATACTGATATCTATTTCACTCATCTTTTCAGTGGCATGAGAATTAAACAGGGTCCGTACATCTGGATTTTCCTTTGTAAACGAACATTTGAAAACAGAGTTAAGTATTCATACAATCTAAATTTTCATGGCTGGTACTGACATCACTTAAAACTCCCGGGCTATTAGGCCCTCGTCGATGTATAAAATTTTCTCCTAACGTTTCCTCTCCGACTGCGGGTGATATCTTCAGAAGTAAAATAGCTAAGCATTTCTGATCTTGTTTCGCTATCCAAACATATAGATCCAATCTTGTCCATGAGTGACTGGACACTAGCTTTAGTGGTCCAAACAACATTTACATACGACCAGAATTTCTTTGGTTTTGTGAATGATAATTCAACGGAGCTCTGCAAAAGTAATCATTAAAAGCTTCACACATTGCTCTATTGATAGCCAAACGCGTTCTATACAGCACCTATCTATCTACAGTATACCATGGAGGGTCCCTCCATTCGCAAGTTAAACAGGGAAGGGGCAAAAGACAATGGTACAAGAAGTACCCTCCGCACATACTGTAAGGCGGCTTGCGGACTGTAGATGTACCTGTAGAACCCTTGCAGTTGATATTAGGTCTTTTATACATTATCACAGAATGTCTTTACAGTCCTCGCCTGTTGCGACCATAAGTTGGCCATCTTCAAAATCTACAGTCGGAAAAACAGAAAAAGTTTACATTAAAAGTTTAAAATCTTTAATGTTTTAATCAGTTCTACTTACACATCAAAGATACCAAAAAAAACTAAAATATTGTGGTCAATTCCCACACGTTACTGGCGGAATATAATGCATAAAGCTTCCACGATTTGCGTTGTCACACTAAAGCAGAGAACAAAAACTGGGTAATGATATAGGCAAACTAATCGCAGCCTTGTGTCCCCTAGTCCTTGTACTAGATGCATGTTTCCTCTGTAAGTGACAGCGTAACCACACAAAATTTTAAATGTAAAAATATAAAAAAATTACAATTTAATAGATTTTCAATTTTTCCTTTTTTTCCTATTCGACTAGGCTCGCATTTTTACTTGACGTTTTTACTAACAATCTACGGTTTTTATTTACTGCAACCCCTGATCTCTAACAATTATACATCCATTCGATGTCAGTATGGATTGCAAGCCATAAAACAATATATAAAACTTTAAAAACGGAGGAAGGCCTGTTTTTTGGAATAATAGCAAAGCATGATGAATCTAAGTTATTGGTACGTACTTCTGACGACTGACAACGTTCCACTTCCATTTACGATGCGTTTCAGTTTTTATGCATAAATACGGAAGTTTCTGGCCCTTTAGATGCACGAATTTGAGATATCCAGACAGAAAATCCTACACAAGAAAAAAATTATAATGATACTAATTTATGGCTTAGTATGCACAAATGAAAGCGAAAACATTGTTTATGGAATTCCATGTTGTGACGCTCGGGAGCTTAGAAACATGTGGATCGACGTGCATTTGTTTGACAAGAGGAGTCACATATTCTGTTGCTACTACGTAGCAGGTAACAATCAGATAGACAATAAATCCCCTCTATGTTAACGAGTTTTCTTTGTGCGATCACGAACGACGATAGAACGACTTCCTCGAATAATGAAATTCTGAACAAGGCCCACCTTGCCGTAAATACTAAGTGTAGCCCGGATTAATTGGGAACTGTGGAGGGCAATTGTGCCCTTCGTGACCTCTGCACCTTCAAAATGGGTAGTCAGAGTTTGCTTGCGTAAACATCCGGCCATCCTGTGAAACAATCATCAAGTACCATGCCCTATGGACAAGAGATAATTGGGCGCACCTTTAAACATTAATTGGCGGACCACTAAACCTTTTCCCTCCGCAGCCTTTATTGTCCACTAGAACATAAGTCAACTGTACTCGTAATAATGGAAATGCAAATAAATTCCGATGGTCTGTGACAGCACGCCTCCACACGCACCCAATAAAGTCTGAATCACGCTTTTGTAAATGGTTATCGCTCGAGGCTCTGTCCCAGTAGGATCGTAAAGAACGGCAATGAAAACAGATTCGTAAAGCTGATCATATGAAGACGGGAAATGTGGACACGGCAAATCAGACTGGCTGCTTGCTCCTTGTGGTTTTCATTCAGACGTGCTGTATGTACGATCTAAATTCTCGATTCCGCAAGGATAACATAAGACAGAGTTTGGAGACCACGATTCTGACCTTTTATATGTGATTTTACTTCCTCTCCCAGGTAAATGGATCGATCCACTTACAGTTTCACCACTCGCCTGAGTACGACACAAAAGATAATTTAGTCTGGTGTTTCTGTATCACTAATGATTTATTAATCGACGAAGAAATTAGTTTTCCGTGTTAACATTCGTAGAGTCACTCTTCGCAAAAATAAAACGAAGGGATTAGCCACAACTAAAACAGATGATACACTCAAATTATCGCACTGGAAATGCTATTATTCATTACTTAAATCTTTTCAGAAATGCACAGACAATTTTATAATGTGAAGTCACGCGTTCTCAAAAGCTCTCCAGAAGAGACTGTTGGCTATTGACATCTCATAACGACCAGTTACTGAAAGGAATAAAAATCAGGTACTGCATAACTTTTGCAGAGTAATGACTTTAAATAATATTACGCTGAAGGCAGTCTACATTTAACGTATTGAGCACAACGTGACAGTTATTAGAATTTCGATGCAGGTAGTTTGTCTCCATGAAGCATTCGCTGACAAACGCTTTCTCAATTTGTGAACCACGACTTTTAAGAGTGTTCCTGGGTATTTTCCACCTATTATGGACCTCTAGAAAGATTTTATTTGGCTGGTTAAGCAAGTTTTCTGCTTCGATCATAGTCTACAGCAGGGAAGCTTCCCTCACCCGTATCCCACACAAACAAGCAGACCGCTGTCGCAGTAAGTAGAGCAACTGTCTATCGTTATTAGATAATATTGATTTGTTTCCCGCAATAATACGGATCTTCGTTCCAGAGCGTCTCTACCAACATATTAGACAAGTGGTGACTTTCTCATGCTTGAAGCATTCAAAGGGGCTGCTGGAACTCGCACTACACTAAAGGAGCTACTGTGGCGAGCTGAACAAAATCATTTTGTCCCTTCCAGCCCGTCTCCCTCTCTTTCCGTCACATGAAGTCTGTAAACAGTAGATGTGAGCAAGATTTTTCACAAGAAGCTCAGCTTTCCAAAACTGATGTTTCTTCTGAAGCGGATTTCTATTATCACAATATTATACATACGTGACTCCATTCTTTAAACTTAGCTGAGCCATACATAGTTTACGTAGTTAACACTTTCCAGAGCAGGTTTTAAGAATTTTCTAGGACTGCAAAACAATTCTGGTACGAAGAGTTCTCTTGCAACGTGCAGGTAACGCCTTCATTATTAATACTCTACAGAACCTTTTCGTAAGTCAACTGTTGTAAGCATTTTGATTTCAGACAGACAGCCAATTTCTACCAAGTAGTTTTTCCTTCTTAAGTTCTGCTTCTTTAATTCTTTCCCGGTGGGCACTTCTCCATTAAAAACTTATCAGCTTTTGTGCTAGCACTAAATTAAAGCACTACATCATGCAATATGTTCTGTTTGCACATCGAAGTCATGTAACAGTCTCAGTCCTCTTTAAGAGCTTACCCAAGTGGGCTGGGTGACCTACAGCTCTCATAAACAAAGTAACGTGACAAACTTGTCCTACATAGGAATCGACAGATATGATCAGTATAAAAATCGGGCTACAAATCAGACACCTATTTGAAAAGCGAATCGTGAGAGTCTTTAAGTCATGTTAGAGGGTGTAATCTTCCTTCTGCCAAAACGAACTTTGTAGGGTAAAGGGGAACGTAACGTGAAGCAACAGCTCCACAGTATTGACCTGGTGGGATCGTAATATGATACCCACCTGGGATCTTTCAGAGTGGTGCTTTCGGCTATAATCGACGCACGCAGACGCTGCTTGTCAGCTACACAAACCATGCATGTGCCTCTGTTCAAAAAACTCTTAAATTTCTTTAAAAGCTTCTGCCAGAATACTGACCGCAATGGCTGAAGTTTAAAATTGTTTCTGTCTATGTGCTTCCATCGTTGTTGTACACGGGAGTTTTTCTGTTATAGGTAATGATTTAGTCACCTCTCTGTGAATATTTTGATTAAGCTGTACAGGCAACGGAAAAATATCTACAAAATGAGGATTTGAAATTTTTTTCCTTCCAACCTTCGTGAGTAGATGGAAGTAGAAATGGGACTCTAGTTGTAACAACAACAACGCTGTACTACTGTACATGTAAGTAAATTTTTTTTCCATCTGATTTTTCGATAAATTAGTGTAATCGATGTTCTGATTTCATTTATTTTTTGTTTCATGTCATTGTGTTAAGAAAACTGTAAACGAATTTCAATGTGAATATTAATGTTTATGTCAAATGTCAAGCAATATTGTAATAGAATTGAAGTGTAACAAATGTTGAGACTGTTGTAAGATGTTAAAATTGTAATTGTGCGTCTGGTCCATACGTAGGCAATGTGTTAGAATATATAGAATGCAAAACCTCGGGTGAATACCCTGTCTGTAAGGGAGTGGTAAAAGGTGGATGGCAGGCGAGCGCGGGAAAATGCGCACGGGCGCTGCACGGCACAACGGGACTCAGCAGTTGTAGTTGGAGTTTGGCATTGGTCTGAGCAACACGTTCTGGAGCGAGGAGGCTCTCCTGGAAGACGTAGTTTCATTGAGCCTCGGGTATGCCGTTCCAACGCCCATATAGCATGGCAAAATTCCATAGGCACTAAATGGAAAAGTATTACGACGCTATGAAGAAATAAAGTGCCGATACGTCAAGAGCCATAGCTGTGGTTGTATGTGTGCTTTGTGCCTCGCCATCTCGCCGTCTGCCAACCGCCGCATCGATACAAACAGGTTGAAACTTTTAGTACTGTATTCGTATGGACCAGTGTTACTTTTGTTCCATACTGTTCAATAACAACTTAAATTTTACCAGAACTTTCCTATCATTTAATTATCCTCACAACTAACCTAGATAGGGATCTTTCCAAATGTTGTGCAATCCGAGTGTCCCGAAATGAAAAATTAAATTTTGTGTTAATAATAATTACTTGCAGACCTAACTATGTTAGAATGGTGTTTAAAGAACTGTTTTGTTAATGAACCAGTAAATGAATAACGAAGGTCTGATAAAGTTGGAAGATAACTTTAATATTGATTTAGTAATGAAGTTTAATTATTTCGAGACAGATATAAAGGTATTTAAATGAGTAGGAAATAAGATAAAGAGAGTAGTAACTCATATATTGGAAATCTTGAGCGCATAGCGGTGTCAGTAATTAATTTTTTTATACAGTGATCATAACAGTTTCAGGGTCCCTCCCCCCCTTTTTTTTTCATTTGAATTCTGAAGTGTTCTAAATTGGTTTGACTAGCAAAAGTTAAAGTCAATATATATACCAAAAGTTATCAGTGTTTTATCTTTATCAAAACTGACATTTTGTGTGTGGCCCCAAAGTGCTATTCCTAGGGTAACCTATGCCCGATTTTAATCAGATCAATAGACAGTACGAAGTTTTGTAGTATACATTATAGTGTAGTGTTATGTATTTATGGTTTTTCCATATCAGTACAGAACGTGAAACTATCAGTTCAATAGATTTTCTGGTTCTAAAATTCTACTATATTATGCCGTGTTACTACTTGTTGCTTTGCACGAATATCTCCCAACTTGTACAGGGAAGAAACTCAGTTAATGGCTAATTAGGCTGGCGACCGTATTATTAACAAATTGGTAGCATCTTCTGTGTTGCTTTTTGTCCGTCCTGACGTGTAGTTGCATTTCGGACTTGCTTGACGTATCATTGTTATTACAGAGTGGGTGTAAGTCTGATTTGCCACCATTCAGGTACACGCGGTCAATATCTATACAAAAATCCTGTCTCGTAAGGTAAACCCTACTCACTTACCATAGTACAGGCTTTAATGAGTATTGTGCGCCCCCACGCGCACGTTACATAGTTCCTCCTGGTAAGGCAGTCATATCTTTGATAGAAACAAAGGGTAGGAAGATTAGGGTTTAGCGTCTCGTCGCCGACGAGCTCGTTAGTGATGGAGCACAAGGTAGAATTGAGGTAGGAAAGTGGCATTACGTTAAGGGGGGTAGGACGTCAAACGGGACGACTTGGAGCAGGAGAGACACCATTGGAATTTTCCATTTCCACTGTCTATACTTTTAGAAATAAATTCATAAAACTTTGTCAGAATGACCAGAAAGGATTCAGGATTTACCCTTATAGTGGTGGAAGTTCAAAAATATAAGAAAATATTTTTTTTTTTACATTTGTATTTCACCTTTTGTTCACTTACTATTGGCTGCATTTGTTGCTATAGGTACACTTTTTTTTCATAAGTAAGGGAGATTCTTCGATGAATTTTGCACAGCGTACAAACCATACTTACAGGTGTATGAAACTCTAGAATCTTCCAAATCTATTAAAAACTGTGGTAAAAATTCAGATAATTAACTATAAAATTTGAGTTTTTTCTAAGCATGAAGTTTAAAATGTAACAGCACATTCATTTTTTCATAAATTAAATAATTTCTAGAGTTTCATACAACTGTAAGTATGGTTTGTATGCTGTGCAAAATTCATCGAAGAATCTCTCTTACTTATGAAGAAACGTGTACCTATAGCAACAAACGCAGCAAATAGAAGTGAAAAAATGATGAATTTTAACATGTAAAAAAAATATTTTGTAATTTTTTTGAACTTCCACTGCTGTGATTATGAATCCTGAATCCTTCCTGGTCATTCTGACAAAGTTTTATGAATTTATTCGTAAAAGTATAGACAGTGGAAATTAAAATGTCTTGTGGCGTCTCACCTGCTCCAAGACGGCCCGTTTGACGTCCTACGCCCCTTAAGTAATTTAGGTAAACCACGGAAAACTTAAATCTGGATGGCCACACGGAATTTGAACTGCCGACCATTAGAGTGTTACACTGCTCGGTGTATATTTTAGGGGTTGCGTGTAGTTTATTTAATAGAAATGAAGAGCAAATCATTATATACTATCAACTTAAGCACTCTAAATTATTTGTGTTCTCGTAGCGTATGCGTCAAACTTTATCCCCTACAGAATTCATTTAGAGAATATTCCTTCTGTCATGCATATTCCTTCTGTCTTTTCTCCGCATAACACATGAAAAGCATATCTGATTTTCATTACTTCGAAATGATATTTTACACCATAAAGATATTTACAGCTGAATGTAGCACGAGATCATGCTGGAAAGTAATGCCTCCCAGTTTTTTATTCTGTTCTCAACACCAATTGAAATATTATATATCATGCGTATTACACCGTCGACTTTACCTGATTCGCTGATGAAAGTTGCAACCTTCTGCCGCCAGAGGGCTCTGAATTGTAGCGTCTAACATGGCGATGTGTAAAATGGTTCAAATGGCTCTGAGCACTATGGGACTTAACTTCTGTGGTCATTAAACCCACAGAACATAGAACTACTTAAACCTAACTAACCTAAGGACACCACACACATCCATGCCCGAGGCAGGATTCGAACCTGCGACCGTAGCGATCGCGCGGTTCCAGATTGTAGCGCCTAGAACCGCTCGGCCATCCCGGCCGGCGATGATGTGTAACGTAACTTTGCCGGTGCATGAGAAACAGCATGCTGTAATCAAGTTTTCAACGGCAGAAAACGTTCGTTCGCAGATGATTCCCCCTCCACCCACTTCAACTTGACAATGCCAGACCACACACATGAGTGCTGCGACATCTGCAACAATCCGATTTCTTTGGTTCACTGTCATCGATCGTCGTACATACAGTCCCGATTTGACCCCGAGAGATTTTCCACTGTTTCGAAAAGTTTACGAATATCTTTGAGGACTTCACTTTGATAGTAACGAAGCGGTGCAAGCAGAGGTGAGAGTGTTGCTCCGTCGACAAAGTCAAGCATTCTACAGTGATTATTATTAACAAACGGCTCTCTTGTTGGGAGAAATGTGTTCGTTACCAGATTGATTGTGTTGGGAAATGAATATGTAGACATGAAGAATAAATATGCAAAATTTTACTTAAGTTTGTTTTAGTTAAAAGGCTTTAAGAGTTTTCACATTAAAAATCCGGAGTCACTAGTTTTCAGCACGCCCTCGTAGATTAGCTGCACGACCTTCGCCTGTATAGTGTCCTGTATATCCCTCTAGTGGCAGCTATTGGCGGTACTGACAGATTCCCCGCAGAAGCTGGTATCTGTGTTGGTATTTGATGTGGTCAACGAAAAAAATGGTTCAAATGGCTCTGAGCACTATGCGACTCAACTTCTGAGGTCATCAGTCGTCTAGAACTTAGAACTAATTAAACCTAACTAACCTAAGGACATCACACACATCCATGCCCGAGGCAGGATTCGAACCTGCGACCGTAGCGGTCACGCGGTTCCAGACTGAAGCGCCTTTAACCGGGTCAACGAAAATACAAAAGTATGTTATGTATGTTCTCGTATGTTTAGGTCTCAATAAATAAATAAAGAACAATTTCATTCACAAACAGTCACTCATTTACAAAAGAAAGTCTATTTGGTTGATTTTTACAAACTGAACGTAACCATCCAAACACTGATTACCAGCTGTAGCCGATTAACTAACAGCAGCATTCCATTACCGCGTGGTATCGATCAGAAATAATCAGACTACCTGCTTTAACTCACGCTTACAATTACAGAAATATCTGTCAGTGTACGGTGTGCGTGTGTGTGTGTGTGTGTGTGTGTGTGTGTGTGTGTGTGTGTGTGTTTGTTCGAGCGTGAGGATGGGCGTGTGTGTATTATTACGCCCGGGTCGAGCTGAACGGCAGTACGTACGATGTCAACTGAAAATGAAGGGAAAACATTCCTTAAAACAAGAAAAAAGCGTTTAATTACTATTTCCGCTAGCGCGGTTCTGGAAACAGAACAATTTTCCCTCTGCATCGTTCCGTTCGTTCGAGTTAAATCAACGGGAAATTACAAATGCATTCAAGCGTGTAGCTAGTCCCAATAGCTTCAATCTCCATTACAGTAGCTGCTATACTGCATGATATCTAACCATTCTAGCAAAAAATAAAATAATAGAATGGGAGTGGACGACTGCGTTCCGCTTATCGATTTCTATTCCAACTTTGCAAGTACGAAAATATTATTTTCCATTAACAGCTGCGTAGCCAATTGGAAAAAAATCGTTAGCTTTCTTCAGTGTCAGGAGGTTCCTATGTATGTTGTAGCTCATTGCTATTAATTTACGTATCTAAAAACCTCCGCCCGAACAGACCTCGAAAGGCCTAACTTTTCCGACTGACCGCCGTGTCACCCTCAGTCGACAGGCGTCACTGGATGAGAATAGGGAGGGGCATATGATCAGCAAACCGCTCTCCCAGCCGTTATCAGCTTTCAAGACAAGAGCCGCTACTTTTCAATCTAGTAGCTCCTCAATTGGCCTCAGAAGGGCAGAGTGCACCCCGCTTGGAAACAGCGCTCGGCAGATCCCGACGGTCACCCATCCAACTGCTAGCCAAGCCCAATAGCGCTTAACTTCAGTGATCTGACAGGAACCGGTGTCAGAGGCTATTAGTAATTTACATATCTAAAATATAAATTTTTAGATCCTGTAATTTTGCTTACATTATGATTACTGTTTCTACTGTGCTGACCAGAACATCTGAGATATTAGTTAAAGTATTCTAGTAGACCGTAGGAAGAATGTTTCGTTTTTGACCACCGGGAGTATCACTCCGAGTAATACTACATGAAGAGGACAGATACATTGTGCTCAGTTAACCACATTGATAAAAACTGGGACTTTTCTCAGTTATTAAAGTTTCATGAATGGCCAATGCACGACGAGTAAAAGTCGTACCAAGTCTCATAAAAGCTATTTACGGGAATCTTTGGCACAAGTTGGATAGAATCTGGTCGTTCAAAGCGCAGAGTACCAAATACCACTGGAGCGTTCTAAAGGGTGCTTTTTATGACCGTGAATTCGCTCTCAAGCAACGGGAGCAGTAGGCCTTACATTCTGCAGAATATTAACCTAGACTGTCGGCAGTCTTCTTTGTTTAGAATAAATAGTCTATATTGCCCATGGCGCGAAAACCATTAAGAGCACGAGACCGTACTGTACGAAGTCAGTGGTTGGAATAACTTGTAAGAGGAGAGCACACCCACTGGGACAGCGTTTTGTTTTCAGCCGTCAACGAAACATCCCCGACCGGCGTTGGTGTTGGTCTGCTACTTCCATGCTCAACAGATGTGGCACAACGCCCCTTAGAAGCGATGATGTCGGCACATGGAAACCGAATCTCTCAGTGGGATCGCTCCTCTCTATTCTTTAATTTGAACTCCCTCTGTATTTGGCGAGACATGCTTTGTGCTATTGTAGGATTCTGAATTTTCTGTTACAGGTCTTGAACATTCCTGTACCTAGACGAGTGTTGTCAACAATGCGGGAATTAAAACTATAGAGTTGGGTAAGGTGCCGTTGACTCTCTCTGAACTAATATGAAATTCCGGTGTTATCATGTGCATAACTGTGATGACCACTGGTACAGAACTGTGTTCTGCTTCTGTTGTCATGGTTGGCTATGGGATAAAAGTGAGAGCGCGAAATCAGCGATCGGTCTGGGAGTGTCACGTATGACTGTCGAATAGTACCTAAGGGACCACCAACCTTAACATCCAGATCATGTGGAAGGATAAAGGTCTGCTCTAACACTCACCCTCATTCCTCGCCACATTGAGAAAATTCTAGAATTTCACTCATGACGTTCGCATATGTTCTGGTGCACAGGTGAGCAACGTGGCGCTGTACTACAGTATTGGAGTCGCATCCAGGAAAACCGGGGACGATATCCCAATTGACATTTCAGGTTTAGATTTTCCTTAGTATTTCCAGATCGTTTAAGTGAAACACTTGGATACTTTCCTGGGAAATGACGCGGCCGGGTCTAACAGAAAGGCATACTGTGCCGTGGAGATGTCTTCCATATCCAGGGCTATATATTGTCTGTCATCGAAAACTGTTCAGAAGAAAAAGTACGTTCAGCATACACGTTAAGGCATTATTCTAGACGAGCAACAAGCATTACTCTATTGGCCACCTTGAGTTAGAACCTCCGGAGCTATGTACTAATAAGCGAATGATCCAGACGGCCTAG
Organism: Schistocerca americana; assembly: GCF_021461395.2. Classification (NCBI taxonomy): domain Eukaryota; kingdom Metazoa; phylum Arthropoda; class Insecta; order Orthoptera; family Acrididae; genus Schistocerca; species Schistocerca americana. Next base: position 464,340,319 of record NC_060130.1, read on the forward strand.
CATACATCTTCTTATCCGACAATTTAACATGTAGCAGCAATTTTTTTAGTTCATATTAGCTCCAAATTTCAACAAATTTAGAACTGAGACTTCTTAGTACTGGTCTAAATCTTAAATCTTTTCATTGATTCATTGTTAAACGTAGTAAAATTTACAAATAAAACAGTCATTCGTTTATTTTGCCACTACGCGTTTCCATTATTCACACCAACATCTTCAGGTGGAGAACTGTTTATTTACATGACTAGTGTTGGTGAAGAGTACAGACATCTTTTCACGGTTGCAGACCAAGGTCTGTCTAGGCTATTTTGCGCCTTTTCTAATAATAAAAGTTGTTTATTTAGAAAAGGCACTTTAGAGGTTAATAAACATGAATTTCTCACAATGAATTGAACTTACAGGAACGCTAGAATTGTAAAAAGACTGCGTACTGTTGCCTTATGTATGTCCTCTTCAGCGCACATTACATTTACATTGTCTTTTCAAAGATGTACGTGTTACAGATATGTTTGTTTACATTGGATACAGCGATAAAAGATTAAATGGTTTCTACATAAATATGTTTTTCTTTTTTAAAAATATGAATGGGCTGCACGACAATATTGACATGTGCAGGACTCAGTTATTATATTAGGTAGTTATATATACACTTTTTTTGTAAATATGAATGTGCCGCAGTGTTGGGTATAAAAATAATGATTAAACGGTAACGTACATAAATATGTTTTCCTTTTGTTTTAAAAAAAATGTCGATGGGCTGCACTTGAGTATAAATATGTGCACACTTCAATTATTTTATTAATTTTTCCGTATATCAGAAGATTATAGCAGGTCATTCATATATATGGTGGTTTGAACTTACTGAGGGTGAACTTGAGTGGTTACATCAATTGTTGTGTATTGAAACCGTAAATTGTGAGAATGCTTTAAGTATTTTGTCAAAGCTTTTGAAAAAGTTGGTTGAGTCTGTTTCGGTATTGTCGTTGAGTAGACGCTCCCCACGTTCCTTTCTGTGTATATGGATTTCTAATTCTTCATATAGAGACATGCTGTGTCCTTTGTTCAATATACGTAGTACTTCAAGGTTGTTTTCTAGACTGTCCAATGGACAGCCTGTATCTTTTATATGGAACGCTATTGCAGATTTGTGTGGTATGTTGTACCGAAAGGCATTGATGTGTCGGTTTGATCTATATACTGTGGTGTCACCGCCAGACACCACACTTGCTAGGTGGTAGCCTTTAAATAGGCCGCGGTCCGTTAGTATATGTCGGACCCGCGTGTCGCCATTATCAGTGATTGCAGACCGAGCGCCGCCACACGGCAGGTCTAGAGAGCCTTCCTAGCAGTCGCCCCAGTTGTACAACCGACTTTGCTAGCGATGGTTCACTGACAAAATACGCTCGCATTTGCCGAGACGATAGTTAGCATAGCCTTCAGCTACGTCATTTGCTACGACCTAGCAAGGCGCCATTACCTGTTACTATTGATATTGAATCATATACCGTCAAGAGCGACGCTCATCATTAATAGATTAAAGTTAAGTATTCCGCCAGCTACGTCCGTTTTTCTAAATTCTAATTTCCTTTTCCTGTTCCAGACCTCACGCCAGCCTGCGTGAGCTAAAACGCGTGCCTTTCGGCTTCCTCTAGTAACACGGTGTTGGCTCTCCTGCCAACCTACAACGTATACTGAGCTGGTTATTTACTAGATATGATTTTATATATGACAAAGGATGAAATTTTATCTTCGCTGCTTTCTCAGCTATGAGGATGTGTTTGGTAAACTTTATTATTTGATTGTAATGCATTTCTTATTTTGTGTATTTGCAATTTATTGGGAGATGTTACGAGGAAGGGTTGTCAGCGTATTTTCTTGGTTCTTGGTGATTGTTTTGTTCATTTCCTTTTCTGTTTTTTAACTAAATTGTCTATTAGTGTGGGTTTAAACCCATTAGTTGCAGTTGTTGGTTTTATGATTTTTATTTCATTCTGGAGGCCCTCATCACTCCGTGGGAGTTTTAAAGCTCTATGGATCATTGACTGGCTAGTTTGTGCAAGTTGGGGTGGCAGGAGGAAGCAAGAATGTTTGTCTGTGGTAGTTGGTGTCCTGTAAATTACGAAGACATATTTGTTATCTTGTTTGCAGAAGCTTGATTCAAGGAAGTTAATGGTATTATTTATTTCCTGCACACAGGTGAATATAATACTCCTGTGCATTGTGCTGAATGTTTGGAGGATGCCTTGGTCATTATCTTTGTTTTCTCCATCAATGATCAGAAATGTATCATCTACATACCTTCTGTAGAACTAAACTTTTTGAATACATGTCGGTTTCTTTTCGTGAAAAGTTTGTGTTCTAGGTGGTTGAGGAATATTTCGGCTATTGTCCCTGCAACCAATAAAGCTACAACCAATGGGTATAAACCCCTTTTAATAGACAATTTAGTTAAAAAAATAAAAAAACCACAACCACTAAGAACTAAGCAAATACACTGACTACAACATCTCCCAAAAAATTACCAATATCTTCAAGCGACACAAAATAAGACCTGTTTTCCAATCAAATAATAAAATTTGCCAAAGACTTCATCATAACTTAAAAAGCAATCAGAATAAATTTCCATCATCTCGCATTTATAATATCGTATGTAGTAAAGAACCAGCTCAGTACATAAATCAAACTTGACAAAATACTTAAAGCGTTCTCATAATTTACGGTTTCAATACACAACAATTGATGTAACCACTCTCATTCTTCCCTCAGTAAGTTCAACCCACCATACATATGCTTAAGCTGTTATAATCTTCTGACATACGAACAATTAATAAAATAATTGAAGTGTGCACATATTTATACTCAAGTGCAGCCCATCGAAGAGGACATACATCAGGCAACAGTATACAGACTATTTACAACTATAGCGTCCCTCTAAGTACAATTCATTGTGAGAAATTCATGTTTATTAACCTCTAAAGTGCCTTTTCTAAAAAACAATTTTTATTATTAGAAAAGTCGAAAAATAACCTACACAGGCTTTGGTCTGCAACTGTGAAAAGACGTCTGTACTCCTCTCCAACAGCAGTCACGTAAATGAATAATTCCCCACCGGAAGACGATGGTGGAATCATGGAAGCGCATAGTGGCAAAATAAACAAGTGACTTACTCAGAAACTGTTTTATTTGTGTTTATCAATAGATGCAGCCCTCATAATCTCGTCACTTCTGGACGAAATATGCATAGTATAAGTTTCATTTTTAGTCCCTTACTAGCAGTGTCGTGGTGGTACAAACCCAAAGGTGAGTCGAATATTGGTAATAATAGAAATTTTAATCAACACTATTTGGCTCCAAATTGGAGAAAAGACGGGGACGTGGAGATCACTGCACCATCTGGCAATGTGCTGGGTTTAATTCCAAATCCGTCCACTTTGCCTCAAGTGACATGAGCATATAGCACATTTGGTGCTAATTCGGCCGTCGAATAGGAAGTGTCCTTTGACACCTGCACTGACTCTGTAAATATCTATGAACCACGTGTCAGAGCGCAGTTTTTATTGTACCGTACAATGACGTTGCTCCCCGTTCCACTGACGCAACAAGAGTTAAATGTTGTAATGCGTATGAACGTTTGCGCCGGCTGTTATTGTTCGAATATTATCTTCACGGCATCTGCAAGACCCATGTGTAAAACACCCATAAATTCACACCTGAAATATGGATTTTGGTGTTTCCTAAGTGGTTATCCATGCATCTTTCTGTGAATATCTATCAGTTGAGATTGTTCAGCATTTCCGTTACTCTTTCGCAAGCCAAATGTGCCCGAGACCCCGTATTAGGATGAATGGCTCGTTTGGTCACGGGAATATTTAGTTTTTGCAATGTGCAGCTGGAGTCAGCCCAAACAAATGCTGCTCATCACGCCTTTTATGCGACGCCCAATGTCGATAGAAATAGTCGGTTTGTTTCCCGTTACAAACAAAATGGTTTTCAAGAGGAATTTTACTTGCTCATTCGATATAGCGGTCTCACATTAGTCTTGTGCGAAGTATTAACGGGGACCGTAAAACACGAAGGATATCCACTACTTCAGAAGAGATACTAGCACCTAGGCCCGCGCTGACTGCTTCCACCACGCAGTAGCGATGCTCATACGCTGCTGGAGCATCTGCTTATCCTTCGTGTTTTACTGCCCCTATTGATACCTACCGATGAAACGAATATCACACTAGAGTAATTTATGACAACTGTATCGAACGGGCACGTTTTTCTATTAATTTTTTTAACGGGACAGAAACTGACACTTTTCGTCGACGCTGCGCGTCGCATGAAAGACGCGGTTAGCAGTATTTGTTTGGGCTGACTCTAGCTACACATTGTCACATTGCAGATACTAAATTGCAAATGTCTACCGAAACACCAGAGGAAATGCGCCTAATGCCTCTTCGGAGTATATATATATATATATATATATATATATATATATATATATATATATATATATATATATATATTTTTAAGTGTTAAGCTACCAGACTACACATCCAAAGGTCTCGGTTTCGTTTCCCGGTCAGTCATAGGATTTTAATCTGTCACTTATCACTTCTTTCACCTCTGGCGATGCTTGCTGATGTGAAAAATGCGTAGTTTCACCGTGGTTCAAATGGCTCTGAGCACTATGGGACTTAACTTCTAAGGTCATCAGTCCCCTAGAGTTTAGAACTACTTAAACCTAACTAACCTAAGGACATCACACACATCCATGCCCGAGGCAGGATTCGAACCTGCGACCGTTGCGGTCGCGCGGTTCCAGACTGTAGCGTCTAGAACCGCTCGGCCACCCCGGCCGGCGACATCACACACATCCATGCCCGGGACAGGATTCGAATCTGCGACCGTAGCGACACGAGATGCACGTCGGCAAACTATTCATCCGTAAGCCTATCGATACTGTTTGTGTACCACTGTTCACGTACCAGTAATATTGTCGGAAAAACAACTCTTGAGACAGAAGCGAGCAGTACTGAATGCGTGCTCGAGGGTGAAGACTAATGCGTGCGCTGTTGTTATCAGCGGCAAGTGCAGTGGGCGACTTAAACAAGTTCGGTTCCAAACAAAACAAACAACGCATATGGTCGACATTGGCAGTGTTGTTTCGATATTTTCAGTGCTATACAGACAGAAGTAAAAATGCGAATAAGAAATCAAACTAAATGTGATTAAATATTTTGTCACATATCGTTTATTTTTCAGTCTCAGTTGCATAATACTTTCCAGTATGACTTGTTTCGATCTACGTGGATCATCGTCATATCTACGTAGTTCCGTCAACAACGTCTGTAGCGGAACTAAACATTAGATAGATCTCAAAATGATCCAGTAACATTGAAACTAGCCATGCTGTAAAATACTGTGCAACTAATACTAAAAAATAAACGATGTATAATTTTTTTAAATATCAGTACATTTGCTGAATTCTCGTTTGCCGAATATGTCGGCTACAGTGGAAATGCGATTACTCTTTAGCGCGCCACGTGAGACAACGGATATCTTATACTAAAATGCTCAAAAGGTATCACAGAACACCCTCAGAAATTATACCGGTGGAGCTGTGGTTTACACTGTATATTTTCCCGCTGTTATTTTGACTTAGTCCTTTAAGTGGCACTTGTAACTGTAGATACTACTGGTTTAAATGCTTTTTATTATTTTCTAATATTATCTGCCCCCGATAGCTGAGTGATCAGCGCGACAAAATGTCAATCCTAAGCGCAGGGGTTCGATTCCCTGCTGGGTCGAAGATTTTATCCACTCAGAGAGTGGGTGTTGTGTTGTCCTACTCAGCATCACTTCATCCTCATCGACGCGCAATTCGCCGAAGTGGCGTCAAATCGAAAGACTTGCACCCGGTGAACGATCTACCCGACGGGAGGCCCTCGTCACACGACATTATTAATTTTATAATATTGATTATTATTACAAACTCTCGATTTTACTGATATTAATGAATTCACAGCGGTTACTCAGATAAGTACGAATACCAATTTTGTGTTTCTAGGTCGGTATGCTCGAGGTATGGGAGAACAAGTGAGTAATAGTATAAATAACTGATGGCATTTGAGGCATTCGTGTTCAGAGCTGGTTTAGTGATCAGCTAGCGTTTGTCACCTGTGGCTTTATTCTTCTGATATCTCCTGATATAAACGACGGTAAGTTCAATTTACAGAACATTATAAAGCATAAAATCAATACTGGAGTCTTTTGTTAGCTAGTTTTCTTCAAGGCTGTACATGTAACCAAATAATTGTCGTGAATTAAGTTCAAATTATGTCCAGGTTTACTGATTATATGCAGTGAAATGATTCTTCCAATCATGATTGAACATTGCAGATAATATTGTTTCACAAATTATCTTGATTAGCCACTGAGACAATGTACATTATTTACCCCGACAGTGCACATGTAAGGTGATTAGTAAAAATATGCAACATGACAAAAACAGTTTGCGCACACGTTTAAATTTAATAGACGTTCTGTGTACTCATTTTTGGTTCATTTTTACAGTTAGAGCGACCACAGTGACATTCGTGAATATTTCTTTTAGATCTGTAAGAACGACTTCATGGCAGATGACAAGCTGGCCGATTTGTAATAAACCGCTGGGAAGAGGTTGCAGAATAGTACACAGAAGATTCAGAATTGGGAAAATATGGAAATTTGTGGTTAGTTCCTATGGGACCAAACTGCTGAGGTCATCGGTCCCTAGGATTACACACTACTTAATCTATCTTAAACTAACTTACGCTAAGGACAACACACACACACACCCATGTGCGAGGGAGGACTCGAACTTCCGACGGGGAGAGCCCCGCGAACCGTGGCAAGGCGCCTCAGACAGCGAGGCAGAATTAAAAGGACACGCTGACAGATAATACAGCCACTATTTATACAGTTTCAAACACTGCTACAATAACTAACGGTAGTCTGGGCAACAAAGTATCAGGTGGACCAGTGGGTGAAAGGTCTAGCACAGGTATAGCAAGAGGGGGACACTGTTAGCCTGGGCGCCGGCCTGTGTGGCCGAGCGGTTCTAGGCGCTTCAGTCTGGAACCGCGCGACCGCTACGGTCGCAGGTTCGAATCCTGCCTTGGGCATCGATGTGTGCGATGTCCTTAGGTTAGTTAGGTTTAAGTAGTTCTAATTTCTAGGGGACTGATGACCTCAGAAGTTAAGTCCCATAGTGCTCAGAGCCATTTTGTTAGCCTGTGCAGAAAGAAGCATTTCGTGAACGTCGCGAAACTGACTCTGATACTGAAGTGGCTGCAAATGTGGGTTTTATATGCATGGTCTGGTTTTGGACTCCAGTCCTTTGGAAAACGTCTTCCTCCTGAGGGCATACGTTAGTAGCAGATGTCGAGTTCGCTAATTTGCTGCAAACCTTTTCAAAAATGGTTCAAATGGCTCTGAGCACTATGGGACTTAACTACTGTGGTCATCAGTCCCCTAGAACTTAGAACTACTTAAACCTAACTAACCTAAGGACATCACACACATCCATGCCCGAGGCAGGATTCGAACCTGCGACCGTAGCAGTCGCGCGGTTCCGGACTGCGCGCCTAGAACCGCTAGACCACCGCGGCCGGCAAACCTTTTCAAACTTTTGCAGCCCGTATATCGTGACCCTGTCACATAAATTGTTAATAATGGGTGCCACACACCTGGACAGTATTCTAGTATAGACCGTACAAGTTTTCAGTAGATGGCCAGACGAGATGCGACAATTTATCATCGTGCTCACAAAAACAATCCAGGAATGGTACGAGCTGTGTGAACACCGTCTTGGAACACAGCATCACTATTGGGGACCAAACGATTTACAATGGCAGGGACCTGATCACCAAAATAGTCACATAACTCTTGGCAGTAATGTGTACTCGCGGAGTAACCATGGGGACCATGGCTGCCCAAATCATCACAGAACTCCTACCATGCTACACTATTAGGACGGGAAGCTGTCATCAGTTGGAAACAGTGTGAAACAAGACTCATCAGACAAAATGACATTTTTCCATTGCTCTATTTTCCAGCATTAATGGCTTGGGCACCGTGCTTTCCTGCTGCTACGGTCGCAGGTTCGAATCCTGCCTCGGGCATGGTTGTGTGTGATGTCCTTAGGTTGGTTAGGTTTAAGTAGTTCTAAGTCTAGGGGACTGATGACCTCAGATGTTAAGTCCCATACTGCTTAGAGCCATTTGAACCATTTGAGGGAGGACTCGAACCTCCGGCAGGAGCCGCGCAATCCGTGACCTGGCGCCTCAAACAGCGTGGCCACTCCGCGGATTCACGAGTGCAACGTTTATTTCTGCAGTGTCTTTTGCAGCTGTCGTCCTCTTATTTTTCATCACAATCTTATTGTACGGCAGTCTGTGACTATCACTCAACATACACTTTCATATGCGTGGTGACTTAGCTGATGATATTTTTTTCCGCTTTCCTGGTATGATTTAGAAATCTTCGATACGGCGTCTCTTGAAATCTCAAACAGTGCTGTTCCCTTGGTTATGCAAGCAGCCACTAGACAGGCACCAACAGTTTTCCCACTTTCGAATGCATTTAACTTGGACACCATGCACTCACAACCGCACAGAACAGTGCTCTGACCACTACTGAGACTAACAACGCATTGAGGAGGTAGCAGAGGTGCCGTTCTCGGTCAAGTACAACAGCGCAACCTGCAGGTTTGGCACGTATATTATTTATGTTTAAGCATGCATTTGTCGCTGTCTTTTTGTACATTCGTACATCCTTGGCAGATGGCTGTCTAATTTCATTGGCCATCAGGTCAGGTCCCTACATTATACTGTACGAGCAGTCACAGGAGCCAACCATTCGGCATATATATTGACATCACACTTGATATTTCAGTCTTCACGAAAATTCGCGAAAATTGATAAATGCTCAGAGTCCTAATTACTTGACATCAAAGAATCATAATCTTGCATATAATACGGTCACAGAGCAAATATCTCTTTGCGGCGTAGTGCAGAAGAAAGAATAGTAATAAAATAAAAACGCTATTGGGTTTTAAAATACATCTACAATGAAGTTGTAACGGTATAGCAAAAAATCAGAAAGTTGATTAAAGGAATTAACATCACCGCTCCAAAACGCTTATAGGCATGTTTCATCTATGTTCTCTGCCCTTTGTTAGGGTCAAACATGAGCCTTTTGAAGATGCCGTCACTGTGGTAGCGAAATGGGCTGAAAAAGAAAAGGAAGTTTCAAAAACAGAGGTATTTGCGGACGATTGCGGAGTGTTTATTACTGTAACGAGTTTAGGAGGTGCGTACACAAGGGAATTAAGTTGATAACTCGGAAAAAGAGCTGTTTCTCGGTTTGTGAATATTTCGGTGAGGCTTAGCAGCGCGCAGAAAGATTCACCTCCCAGTCAGAAGCGGGCAGCCGTTAAAGCGAAAACGAGCCAAGGCGTGGACGCGGGCGCGCACTAAGACGTGAGGCGGCGCGCTCGTTATTTGTTGTGTAGGTGTGATGGCGGCGCACCTGTGGCTGCGGCTGCGCCAGCACCGCGGCCTGCAGTATTAACGGCTAGCAACAAGTGGCCTGTATTTTAAAAGCGAACGCCACGCCGCCATTGTTCACCCTCTCGTACCTTTCCTTACACCTGTTGCCAGCTCTCGGCCGCCGTTTCTTCCATTTTAACAGGCGCCCCAGCGACGCTGCGGTGACAACTTTCAGTCCGTCGGAATGTGTTGTCTTCTCTCTCATCTTCGAGAAACTTGGCGCCTTTTCTTTTCTCCATTTTACTCCACAAAAACAGAATATAAATGCAGTGCTCGTCTATCGGCTTTAGTTGGCATGTTTACTGAAACGCTGCTGCCTCAGTTAAAATGAAGATGAGGGTTTTGACAGTCATCAACATGCGCACGTTATTTCTGAAGTCTCGTTACGTTAGTGGAGACTTAGCACGTACACTTCTGAGTAGAAAGTCTTGTACGGTAGAGGAGCAGTCACGTAAAATTAGCTATTCCATTCTCCCGTGTATTCTCGATGCAAGAGCGCGAGTAATTTGTTGTCTAGTCGTTGTTACAGTTGTAATCTGTTAATTACACTCTATTCTGTTCCGTCCAGAGACCTTGATGGGCCCATCGGTACCAACCTACCACCGTTACATCCTCCGCCAATGGCGTCACTGAATGCGATATGGAGGAGCGTGGGGTCAGCACAGCGCTCTCCCGGCCGTTGTCACTTTTCGTGACGTGGAGCTCCCCAGTTGGCATCAAGAGGCTGAGTGCGTCGCGTTCCACTCCTATCGCTAAAGAAAAGTCCGTGGCAGTCAGCCGCGCTGACAACCCAGCTACGGAGGCAGACAACCGATCACGATCAGCTAAATTAGAGATAGCTTCTGTAATGCAGATCTAACGTTTCACTTGATACGGTGAATGGAATAGCGTGGGGTATCTCAATACTGAGATGCAGTCAGACCCTGTCCTGACTGTATACATAACATTGGAGGGCACGATGAGCAAGATATCAGCGTTCTCGATAGTGCCCGCGGCAGTGGGTACTCCATCTCCGAGGTGGTGCAAACGTTGGCCTTTCTACGCAGCAGCATCTCAAGTCTGTGTCGTATCTCGATGCGGGAAAAAGAGCTGTCGTGAAAGTCAAACGCCGTGGGCTACTGTTGTTCATGATTGGGGTCGCCGTAGGCTACAGGGAATAGTAACAGTCATCAGCCGATCCAAGTGAAGCAAATCAGTCGTCGTTTCAGTGTGTAGCCATACCACTTAGACCCACCTACTTGTTACGGGGCACAGAAGCCGTCGCCCAACGCGTGCACTATTGATTGCTGCTCGTCACAGGACACGGAGATTATCTTACGTGAAGAAACACCGCTATTGCATGTTCCAAACATGAAAAATGTACGACTGTACTTATTTCACGGCTTTTGCCAGCGTATGGCTGCGTCGAAGACGACAAAGCGATAAAGGAGAGAACACGAGGCATCTTCAGGCAATTGCTGAAGATATTCACATGTTTACTTTCGAATACGTCTCTATGTGATGATACTTTATTAACATCTTGTTCCGTCGTGTGCAGTTGTTTGTTTGTTTACAGCACTTCGAATCTGACTGGTATCATGAACAACACAAAGCATATTTCCATAAATACAAACTGTGCCAGAGAGGTTTGAAGACACTGCACGGATCAGTAGCCGCGATGGTGTAGAACGCATCCAGCGAGATGCGTGCGCCATAGACAGAATTCGTGAGTTGTCGGCAACCATTAAGCAGATTTTAGATCAGGGCACTCGGCAACGCTAGCCGAGTCCGTACCACGACACATAGACGACTGTAATCAGGTAGAAACGCGGTTCCACACGCTACTACGTATGTGTGTAGTTCATGTACTAAATGGTGTAATGCCCCGTACTAACTGCTGGTGGAGTACCAGAACAGAACTGTGGATTATCTGTCGAAAAAGAGACTCTTGGTGTCAAATTTACATGGAATAGGTCTACTCTACGTTTCGTTGGTACCTTGTCTTGGGATATCCTTACCAGATTAGCTGTTCGATTTAAACTGTATCATTACAAAACCCAGAGTATATTAATATCACTATTTCACGCAGCAGACGTGACAAAATTGAATATAATATTTTTCATGGTTATTGAAGCATGAACAAATTCTACAGAAAGCAACAACAAAACAGCAAAGCGTGTAATGGCAAAATGGATAACGCTCCGTAAATTTCACAACCAAATGCCCACTGCATGAGAAGGTTATGCTGTAGCATTACGTACTAAACAATTACAATATTTCATCCATTTCTGTAATTTATTTGGTGACACAATACGAAACATCAGAAAAATAAACATCGAGTATGTGCAACTCTGAACTTTTGCTTCGAACGAGAGTGATAATATATCGTTGACATCCTGTCTTACGAAACCTTATAAATTTGTCAAATGCAGCATGCAGTACGCAAGGTAGAGAATATGCGTTAACTTTCTCGGATTTCCGAAAGAAGAAGTCCAATAGAAATTTAAATATTCCGAGACAGTGTTACAAGAGCCCATCGTAGACTTGTGTGTGTTGGCCTGCAGAATTTAGGATACATGCTGATGATGAAGAGTTACATAAACCGAAGTGGTACAGTGACGAAGACAAGAGTGAGGCCCAAATGCTCGCCGCAAAGTTTTCTCTGATTTACCGGAAGACGGGACGTTTCATAAGCAAGACTGCTGCCGCTTTCCTTCTCCGTCCGAGAGTATGCTGCACCTTCATTGACTTTGACGTGTACAGTACGTTTAACTCTGACCTTCCTTCTGTATATTTTATTTTACGTCGTTTTATGATGGGAAAACATTACTCAGTTGCCTACTAAACACTAAGCAACTGTTCGCTGACAAACGAATGCTGCTGGATTTCATTTTTAAACAAGATACAAATAAATGGTGCACAGAATACACAAAATGTTGCGTTCTAAGTTTCATGAAAAAGGTACCGCAATTTGTCTAACAACGAGACACGAATTTCCTTTGCTTGGATTTCAGTCATCTAATGTTACTGGAACCATTAAAAATTCTGCTAATCAGTTATTAACTGTTTAAAAAGTATTTCCAGCTGCGAAACAAATTAGGCTGAACACATGTTGCAAAGCATCGCTTCTAGCTGAAGGATACCTGAGAGACAAAAAGAGATGGCGTAAAAGGTAACTCGCAACTTCTGCTTGTAACGATCAAGAGAACTGACCATACATTACACTGCATCTGTTGAAAAGAAACGAATAGTTTAATTTTCAGTGTCATAATATTCTTTCAAAACATACTTTCTTAGTAAGATTGATGTAAAAACTTATTCTAGCCGACATAGTACTTTAATTATGGGCTTATATTTGTAAATAGCATGGAGTCCCTCATTTTCGCTCTAGAAAGTAGTGAACAGCATTTTTTCATCATATTTAATAGCCTTTGATATAAGTTTAAGCTCGTTGTCGCAGCTATGTTTCTATACGGTAAGAAACGTGGCCTACTGACCACTGCTGCAGGATACTCCCTGTCCTCTGCAGAAGGCAGGCGATGACCGCCTGTTCTGTATCCTGCCGTTCTTCCCTGTCTGTTTTTCAATAGCCTTCCACTTTCCCCAAGTTATGAAGCAACAACGATTTAAGAATATCGTCAATTGATGCGTAAGACTTCTTATAATGTGTACAAATGATAATGGTGAACATTTTGAGCACATCGCGTTGTATGAATCTTAGGAGTAATTCTAAGAAGCTACACACATCAAAAAAAGTTTTGCATCAACCCGGTTCCCAGAACTCCAGAAGATAGACGTTGACTGTGGATATTGTATCACAGACACAGTCCCTTTGACTGTTCAGAGATGCCACTAAACCCGCCCAAACATGTAAACAACCATGCATAGGCAGCGCCTATTAGACGGAGGGGGTCCGACAGCCGATCAGTTCCAGTCATTCCACCAGGAAGGAGGTACACGGTTCGTGTTGTCTACAAGTTCAACCATGCCTAGACGTCAATATCACGGTTCGATCGCGTCCGCATTGTTACTTTTTGCCAGGAAGCGCTCTCAACAATAGAAGTGTCCAGGCGTCACAGAGTGAAACAAAGCGATGCCGTTCGGACATGGAGGAGATACAGAGAGACAGGAACTGTCGATGACATGCCTCGCTCAGGCCGCCCTAGGGCTGCTACTGCAGTGGATGACCTCAACCTACGGATTATGGCTCGGAGGAACCCTGACACTAACGCCACCATATTGAGTAATGCTTTTCGTGCAGCCACAGGAGGTCGTGTTTCGACTCAAACTGTGCGCAGTATGCTGCATGATGCGCAGCTTCACTCCCGACGTCCATGGCGAGGTCCGTCTTTGCAACCACGACACCGTGCAGCGCGGTACAGTTGGGCCCAACAACATGCCGAATGGACCGCTCAGGATTGGCATCACGTTCCCTTCACCGATGAGTGTCGCATATGCCTTCAACCAGACAATCGTTGGAGACGTGTTTGGAGGCAACTCAGTCAGGATGACTTCCTTAGACACTCTGTCCAGCGAGTGCAGCAAGGTGGAGGTTCCCTGATGTTTTGGGGTGGCATTATGTGGGACCGACGTACGCCGCTTGTGGTCATGGAAGACGCCATAATGGCTGTACGATACGTGAATGCCATCCTTCGACAGACAGTGCAACCATATCGGCAGCATATTGGTGAGTCATTCGTCTTCATGGATGACAATTCGCGTCTCTGTCGTGCACATCTTGCGAATTTCTTCCTTCAGGATAACGACATCGCTGAACTAGAGTGGCCAACATGTTCTCCAGGCCTGAACCCTATCGAACATGCCAGGGATAGACTGAAAAGGGCTGTTTATGGACGACGTGACCCACCAACCACTCTAAGGGATCTACGTCGAATTGCCGTTGAGGAGTGGGACAATCTGGACCAACAGTGCCTTGATGAAGTTGTGGATAGTATGCCACGACGAATACACGCAAGCATCAATGCAAGAGGATGTGCTGAGGTACCAGTGTGTGCAAAAATTTGGACCACCACTTCTGAAGGTCTCGCTGTATGGGTGTGGTTTTCATGAGCAATAAAAAGGGCGGTAATGATGTTTATGTTGATCTCTATTCCAGTTTTCTGTACAGGTTCCGGAACTCTCGGAACCGAGGTGATGCAAAACTTTTTTTAATCTGTGTGTATGATAAGAGACGATATCGTAAAATCAGAATTAGGGAAGATGAGTGGAAGACTGAAATTTGTTGGTAGTGTTGTGGGAAAGTATGGTGCAACTGTAAAGGAAATCGCATACAAAATGTAACCTCGGCCATGCATTGTACAGTAGCTTTCGGAAATTATATGTGTATAAAGATGTCGAAATGGTTCATTTGTTTTTGAGATGGAAACCATTAGCCATTATTAAATTTCAGAACAAAGGTAAAACAAGTGTTTAGCCGTTAACGACATATGTACGAACTGTCAAGGCATGGATTTTTATGGGAAATTACGCAACTGAAGCATTCCTGTAGAGCTTCACGTTGCGGGAAAGATTCCAGAAACAAAGACGTCTGTATAAACAAATTACCAGCACGTTTATATTCGACATTCCATACACTGTAAATAGTATAGGACTGTACAAAAGGTATCCAGCTCAGCTTGAAGCGCTCCACCGCTGAGTATCGCAGCAGACTTGTTTCCACGCGCCCACGGAATCTACGAATGAACGCTGCTTAGCTTCTTTGCTATTATCAGAAGCCAATATTTATGCACGCTGGTCTTCTAGATAATCTTTGAAATTTATTAGACTGGCGTAGGAGCTAATCTAAATCTGTATACTTGCCATTTATGCTATCGCGTCATCTGTCGCGGCCGCGAGAAATCTTTTGATACACAAACCAGTCGTTCTTATCTTGATTACACGGTGAATGCAATACAGATGTGTTGTGTGAGATTTATGGAGCGGCGGGGCCGTGAGTTAGGCTGCGTGTGGCGCCTGGCCGTACCATGCACACCTGTGGGTTCAGATAAAGCACGGCCGCAATTCATTCTTCCTTACTCTCGTCTTCAAGCTTATGGACGCGGTATTCCTCGAGTGTGTTGGTGACCACTCCTGCAGTTATCTGAACACCAAAAGCCTATTAACGCTTTTAATGTTCGCAAGTTTTCATCGTGGAAGAGACGGGAAAATGTTTCTGAGAAACGTAATGTGGCAGTCCCACCTGTAGTTTAATATTTCCGAAACACTTTTCACCCATTAGTTTTTGACAAGCTTCGCTGAGTCCGTATCATTAGAGTATGTGTTGTAGATATCGTAGCAATAACTGCTGTTAATGAAAGGCGTAACTAGACGAAATAAGGAAAACGCCTTTATGTGGCCTGCACCTTTATTATATCGGTGAAAAACTGTTTGATATTTCGCCCACATAAATGAAATATCTAGTATACTGCAGAATAAGTTCGAAAGCGAAAGACACTTTTTCCGTTCTCAACAGTTATTTCTATACAATAGGTGAGCTTTCTTTCGGAGGTAGAAATTAGTCTGTTACCTTTACGTTAATGGCTAGCATGTAGTCATATACAACCGTTGTCTAATGTGCATAGTTGCCGAACAAACAACAGGTTCCAGTCATAATGGCCATTGAGGATGTGGCCGACAGAACACGTAACTAACCAGCTCTCTGGTGATCATTGCTGTTGCCCTACTACATTCGGCTTCTTTTGCGTTCTAAAAATTGGCAGTGCGTTGCCGGTGGATATCGTGCAAATTACAGTTTACAATTTCTACAGTTCGTGTTTGCAGTTATTTATTGCACGATGGCTAGGACTGATATTTACGTCGCGTGACAGTGCCTAGCCTTGCATGAGAAGCTGCGACCTCTGAGCACTAGCAAGCAAAAAGACCCTTTATATAGAGGAGCAGCAGCAAGCCCTATCGCAGGACTATTAATCTCTCACCGCAAAAAGGAAGTTAAAGAGCTGAAATTCGGGATTTTTGTGTGCGGTTTCTCGACACCGACACAGCTTCAGTTTAGGGTCATTTTTCCGTGATCTACGTATTAGCAAGACGATGAGCGCGGCTTTCAACTAGATCGAGTTGCAATGTTTTTGTTGTAATATCTCATGTCTGCTACATTACCGTGTCCAAAATATATGCACCCTCAAAGTCTTTTCTGGCCAATCGTCTCTCTCTCTCTCTCTCTCTCTCTCTGCGCGTGTGTGAGCCCGTCCATATATACAGCGTGATCAAAAACAGTGTGAAAAGCTTGCAACGATGTTGCAATGTAGGCTGTATTCAGACACAATTGTTAAGCAAATAATTCGATACGTTGCGCCGTTTCCGAGTTAATTAGCATTGAAGTTAGCCAATCAGGCCGTTGCGAGCGCAAATTCAAGCGGCCCGCCGGATACAATTCGTGTCAGTTTTTCTCATAGTGTAGATGATAGCGTACAAGATTGCTCAGCGTTTGGCTCGGGTTCTATCCTTACTTTCGTCCCACCGCCAATTTTTGTATCGATCTGTTGTTCGGCTTTAGGAAACCAAACGAAGAACACGTTTGGCTACATCGTCACTGAATTTGCACGCGCAACAGCCTGACTGACTAACTTCAATGCTAATTAACTCGAAAACAGTGCAACGTAATTGTAAATTATCCTCTTCACTCCATCTGTACACATCTCTAGTTGTAGTCTTTTCCTACGTAGCTAGTTAGCACATCTTATATGAAATTTTATGGATGCCTCAACAGATGATACGAGCACTCGCGATTCTTTTATTTATTTATTTATTTTTTGATATGTACGTCACAATTTCTGAAAAAATTGAAGGGCTCCATTAACTTTATAGAAACGCTTAAAATGAGAAAAATCATAAGGTATTGTTCCAAAAATATGTAGAATATCATTTGAAGATCCGCTTTCTCTCTACATGGAACATTCTTTTGGCAAATGCGAATGGAGTAACGTTAAACACAACCATAATTACTTTGTTACTTTTTCTTCATCTGTCTAATGTCACTAAGACACCGTTATCTTTCATCCCGATCATTACACTAACAATTTTCCTCCATCATTTCCTTCGTATACAGAATATGACTCTGAGTCGAGGCCCCTCCAGGCGACTGAACATCCCTCTTGAAGGACTCCAAGCCTATCATGCCCCACAGCTATTTACTTTTATAGTCGCTGAGTCAAAGTTGGGCTCCAATAGTCAAGTTAGCAGGAGACACGACTTGAGCTACAGCGACCGAACGCAGCAATTGCCACGAAGGGTTTCTTTGTTGTGAGGGGCGCACGTGCAAGGCCGGCCGGGCTGGCTCTTCCGGAACCCACGCCGCAGGCATTCGTTCGGACGCAGAGCCAAAAAGAGCAAGACTGTAAGTAAAATTTGTTTGTACAGGCAGGGAGCGGCTGCGGTAACCACAGGTGAACACCCGAGACTGCAAACAAGTTCGGCGGCTCTAATTGCTGCCAGCAGCTGAAGAGCCGTGAAATTACTGGCCCAGTGTGTAGGAGGCTCGGCCGCTGCCACAGCTCGGCTTCCTGTGCCACAGACGACTCATTCTAAGTTTCTAGCCATTAATTTGTTAAGACACTCGACTTTCATTTAGGAAGATCGGGGTCTGAATCCACGTCCGGCCGTCCGTAATTCTTACATTTTTAGGTGCAATCTGCTATTACTTAATTTCACTCACCAAAAACGATGTTTTCTGAGAGTTTGCAACTGTGCCAAAAACGATTTATATAACAAAGTACTGTATCAGTTATACTCGTACATGCGTAGCACGCACACGACACATTTCAGAATGTTTCCCCACTTTCAAGTGAAGTGGTAATTTACTGCGACGACTGTCCAATAAAGAACGAACCTATTTTTTTTTTCCAACATACCTTTACTCATCCTCATAATTTTGATGCTCCTTCTCAAAATAGTTTTCTTTCGATGCAATGAGCTAGTCCCAGAGTTTCTGCCAGTCTGCAAAGACATTCTGGAAACGATTTTTTGAAATGTCGTTCAAAATCGCCTCCGCTGTCTTCTCTAACACTTCTTGTAATGGGAAATGCCTCCTCCATAGGGTCTCCATGTTAGGGAATAGAGAAACGTCACACGGGGCTAACCTTGGGCTAAAGAGAAAGTGAGGGATGCACTTCATATTGATTTATGCGAGATATTCAATAACAACATTTGCGATATATGGTGCAGCATCCAGCATGTTTCACGGATGTGTGGCCTTTTGCGCCTGATACGGACTTGCAGAGTGTTTAGAACAGCCCTGTAGTATTGTCTAGTTATTTATGTGTATGTGTGCAGGTACAACATCCTGAAAAAAACAAACCATGAACATAAAAAAGTGGTATGATCATAACTTTCCCAACAGAAGCAACCACATTTGCTGTTTTGGAGGTCGTTGATGTAGGAGACCTCCACATTGAGCTTTTTCTGTTAGCCCCCAGAATCAAAATGATTTAGCCAAGTTTCATCAGCAGTGATTGCATTTGAAAGAAACTCTGGATATTCCTTTAAGATCAACTTAAACTGCATGCAGACCTGCACACGAATGTCCTCCCGTTCGGGAATCGCATGTCTTGGAACCCACCGCTCGTAAACACGTTTCATGCGTAAATTTTCTGTCACTAGTGTGGAGGTGGCACCACATGCAATTGTTAGCATTTCAGAAAGTGTCACAAAGTTATTCGTCGACTCTCTCTCACAATGATAGCAGCGCTACTGGCGTTTCCTTCCGTAAGAGCAGTAAATGAAGCTCTGGGTCCACCTTCCCTTGAAACTGATAGTTTTTAAACAATTTTAATCGTCTTCGAGATGTGCTTTATAGAGAAACAGACTCGCCACAGGCCTACTGCAACAATTCATAGCCTTCTACTAAAGATTTTTTGAGGCGAAAGAAGAATTTCAAAACCGTATATTGTTCATCGCGCGTCACCTCCATTGTTGCAGTAGAGATACTGAATATGTCTCAGGTAGCCCGCCTCTCATAGTCGTGAACCAGGAATGCCAGCAATGAAACTAGTACGGCGTGTTTGCTATACATAAAGCTAACAGGATATCATAAGCTTAAACTCTAATACAAGAATCATGGCAGTAAAAAATTTATGATCCTTTTTTATTGAATACCTCTTGTACATTAGTATCGGATGTGATGTCTGCTTGTGTGCCTCTTACCCTCCAGTAGTCTTTCTATGTTCTCCAGATATTGTGCCTCCTCCATGTCTCAGAAATTCACAAACACCCAATACATCATTCACAGTGTTTGTTTATCGCGATAGAATCAGATGTGAAAGTTTCGCGAAAAGGAATTACGACGTTTGAGCAAATAAAGTGCATCGCTTTTGGGATACATCAAAATGGATATTCCTGAGAGAATACTACCACAGCACAAAGAAACCAAATTACTGGCATTATTAAGGAACTATTTTCCGTGGCATATTAATGTGGAACTTTTTTATGCAGCAAATTTGTGTATCAAAAAAATGTATCCAGCACTGTGACAACATGAGCCTCTATGGCGACCCGTCGCTCCGTGATTCTGTATTATTTACGACGCGGCCCTCTGTTGTAGCGATTGATCGCTGGCAGTCATTTGGACAGCGTCCATTGACAATTTAATTCGGCGTTCGCTCATAGGTTAACTACATAGGACTGCTGTGGGACGTATGTTGAATCTGAGAATGACTGATCATAGGCTCAAATGCAGACGCTTAAACACTAACCGATCAGAAGTATTCGGACACGTATTAGTAGACGTTAATATGGGCTGTGCCCACCCTTTGCCTACATTACAGTTTGAACTCTGCTTGGGACACTTTTAATGAGCAGTCTGAGGAATGGCAGCCGATTCTTCATCAAGAACCCAAGCCAGAGAAGGTAGAGATGCTGGACGCTGGGGTTCGTAGCGAAGTCGACGTTCCATTGGTTTCGGATCGGGACTGCGTGCAGGCCGCTAGATTTCAGGGATGACGCTGCAGACATACCATTGCCTCACATATGCTGCTTCATGACTGGATGCATTGTCATGATGATACAATCATCGACTCCGAAATGTTCCTCCACAGTACGCAGTACAGGGTGCTGTAAAATGTCTACATATCCTTCTGCATTTAGCGTGCTCCTAAGCGCAATAGGGGGACCACACCCCACAACGAACATCAAAACAAATTGCAAAACGATTTAGGAACGATAGCTGTATGGTACGACAATTGGCAATTGACCCTAAATATCGAAAAGTGTGAGGTCATCCACATGAGTGCTAAAAGGGATCGGTTAAATTTCTGTTACACGATAAATCAGTCAAATCTAAAGGGCGTAAATCCAACTAAATACATAGAAAGTATAATTACGAAAAACTTAAGCTCGAAACTGTGTTTTACTGGCAGGACATTTAGAAAGGAGACTGCCTACACTACGCTTGTCTGTCCTCTTTTAGAATACTGCTACGCGGTGTGGGATCCTTATCAGATAGGACTGACGGAGTACATCGAAGAAGTTCAAAGAAGAGCAGCACGTTTCGTATTATCGCGAAATAGGGGAGAGACTGCCACTGAAATGATACAGGATTTGGTGTGGACATCGTTAAAACAAATGCGTTTTTCGTTGCGGCGGAATCTTCTCATGAAATTCCAATCACCAACTTTCTGTTCCGAATGGGAAAATATTTTATTGACACCAGGCTACATAGGGAAAAACGATCATCATGATAAAATAAGAGAAATCAGAGCTCGTGCGGAAAGATATACACTATGTGATCAAAACTATCCGGACGCCTGTCTGAAAATGACTTATAAGTTCGTGGCGCCCTCCATCGGTAATGCTGGAATTCAATATGGTGTAGGCCCACCCTTAGCTTTGGTGACAGCTTCTACTCTCGCAGGCATACGTTCAATCAGGTGCTGGAAGGTTTCTTGGAGAATGGTAGCCCATTCTTCTCGGAGTGCTGCACTGAGGAGAGATATCGATGTCGGTCGGTGAGGCCTGGCACGAAGTCGGTGTCCCAAAACATCCCATAAATGCTCTGTGGGATTCAGGACTCTGTGCAGAGCAGTCCATAACAGGTATGTTATTGTCGTGCATTACGAGCAGGTGCTTGATAGTGTTGAAAGATGCAATCGCCATCCCCGAATTACTCTTCAACAGTGGGAAGCATGAAGGTGCTTAAAACAGCAATGTAGGCGTGTGCTGTGATAGTGCCAAGAAAAACAACAATGGGTGCAAGCCCCCTCCATGAAAATCACGACCACACCATAACACCACCGTCTCCGAATTTTACTGTTGGCGCTACACACGCTGGCAGATGACGTTCACCGGGCATTCGCCATACCCACACCCTGCCATCGGATCGGCACATTGTGTACCAGGATTCGTCACTCCACACAACGTATTTCCACTGTTCAGTCGACCAATGTTTACGCCCCATACACCAAGCGAGGCGACGTTTGGTATTTACTGGAGTGATGTGTGACTTATGAGCAGCCGCTCGACATGAAATACAAGTTTTCTCACCTCCCGCCTAACTTTCATAGTACTTGCAGTGGATCGTGATGCAATTTGGAATTCCTGTGTGATGGTCTGGATAGATGTCTGCCTAGTACATATTACGACCCTCTTCAACTGTAGGCAGTCTCTGTCAGTCAACAGACGAGATCGGCCTGTACGCTTTTGTGCTGTACGTGTCCCTTCACGTTTCCACTTCACTATCACATCGGAAACAGTGGAATTAGTGATGTTTAGGAGTGTGGAAGTCTCGCGTACAGACGTATGAGACAAGTGACACCCAATTACCTGACCATATTCGAAATCCGTGACTACCACGGAGCGCCCTATTCTGCTCTCTCACGATGTCTAATGACTACTGAGGTCGCTGATATGGAGTACCTGGTAGTAGGTGGCGGCACAGTGCACCTAGTATGAAAAAGTATGTTTTTGGGGGTGTCCGGATACTTGTGATTACATGGTGTAGGTGTTCGTTCTTTCAGCGCACTATACGAGATTGGGATAATAGAGAATTGTGAAGGTGGTTCGATGAATCCTCTGCCAGGCACTTAAATGTGATTTGCAGAGTATCCATGTAGATGAAGAACGAGAAACGCTCCAATACCGTAACGCCACCTCCTCTGTTCTTCACTATTGGCACTACACATGATGGCTCTCCAGGCGTTCCACAGGACATAGTGTGATTCATCACTCCAAATCACTCGTTTACAGTTAACCACTTTCTAGCGGCGTCGCACTTTATTTCACTGCAAGCGTCACTTAGCACTGACAACTGATCACTTTACACCCTCCCTCCGCAGTTCTCGACGGTCCCTATCGTACATCAGGTCTGCCTGATCTTGATTTAGCTGTGATTGTTCCTTCACGTTTGCGCTTCACAACCACGTCACCAGCAGTCAACTTGTGCAAATTTAGAAGGACTGGCATGTCCCTGATGGATTTGTTACTCAGGTGACATCACGTTTGAAGTCACTGAGCAATCCTGACCGACCCGTTCTGCTGTTACTGTTTCTCTTCTGACAACACAGTACAGCCCCGCCTCCTTTTATAGCGGCGGGACCTCCTTTTGTGACATCTAGTGGTCATAGGGGTGTTCGGATACCTTTGGTCAAATACTATATGCCCTACAGGGTTCTACACAAAAGTAAATCAGGAATGGCAATCGGGCGTCGATAAACTTTCGAACGATATGTGATTCTAGTATATAGGTTGTTCCAGGGGAAAATCGAGATACGGTAAGCGGTAGTAGTATAGAGCATTATGAAGTGAGCTACTACGTTTATCCAAAGAAATCAGAGTGATACCATTACTAAGGAACTAACGTCGTCGTGTTGCGTGAAGTCTCTTTTCTTCTGCAGCGAGGTAATGCATGCAACGAGGTAGCTCAGCGAGTCCAATATATCACCAGCCTTTCCTGATCGTGTTGCCGTAATACGGAGATACATCTGTCGTCAATGACTCCCACCGACGGAAAATAAAGAAAGGAGGATTAAGTACTGACGTCCATCGACGACGAGCTCATTGAAGACGGAGCACGAAACTGAGTTGCGGAAGGCTAACGAAGGAATTAAACCGTGCTTTTTTCGAAGGAATCATTCCGGCACTTCCCTGAAACGATTTACGGGAACCACGGATGGCGGGACGCGCATCTGAACAGCTGTCCTCCTGACTTCCGAGTCCAGTGTCTTAAGAGGGCGCCCCCTCGCTCCGTACATCGATGTAGTTGCAATTGAGTTCCAAATGTGAGCGACAACTATTCAAGGCTTCCCAGTAATCTTATAAACAACATTAAGAATGGAAGTAAATGAGGACAGTCAGTGATTTCTGGTTGTCGACGTCACCCAGGTAGTCGAGAATATGGAAAGCAATCGGTCGTGCCCTTGTTACAGGAACGTTCCTTGCATCAACGGGAAGCGATTCTGGGACACAATAGAAAACCCAAACGTGACTGCCAGATAAGTGCCGACTGTCCAGTTAGAAACTCCGTAACGAAGATAGTAAGGCTGCCTATAATGCACAAGTTTGCTTTGTCATCACAGTACATAAATACCCAACAGCCTACCGAAGGTGGTACGTAAGCCCTTGTCTTCACCTATCCATTTGCTGCAGTATGTACAGTTTAGCCCTAAACCCAAAAAATTAAAAACTTCATTTGTTATTCACAAACAAAAACCGTTGCCACGTGTGAAAGTCACGTTAAGTACCAGAAAATAAGTCTAGGACCAAGTAAGAATTAAACGCTGTAATTATGGAGTTATAAAGCATATATGGGAGCTGTCATTAATTTAATTGTATCTTGATGCTCTCTTTAGGACAGTTACATAAAGAGCTGAAGTTTTTGCGCCGAAAGAAGGATATTTCAGTTTAATACACAGATTTTTATGATAAACCCAGCGTCTGGCAGGGGAAATAATCCGTCTTTTCTGATACACTCTCCCGTCAGCGGAACAGACCTGTGACTATTAACAAGTTCATGTATATCCCTTGTTAGTCCGACGTGAGTGTTTTACACGTTTGTGTAGTATTCCAAAATGGGTCGTACAAGCAATTTGAAGATGATCGTATTCGAAAGCACATTGCATTCTGCTTGCTGCAACTGAGCTTCAGTACACGGTTCACTTTATTTCTTTGTACACTTTTGTTTGCAGTATGGCGTGACAAATCATGAATCATGTAGTTAAAGGCTTCAAGATTTTCAGAGTGCACTACATTGCAAGTCTTTCCACGAGGATGATGTTTTGACAAGATCTAACTATATATTACGACAAATTTTATCAGACAAAACTTCCTCTTACATAGCCGTAACATTCTCAAGACGTCTGATATTGCAACTAATTCATTAATGTAGGAAATGAACAGCAATACACTCCCGTGGGATATATTACATACTAATTCTTTATCTGCAGCTGGTTTTTGGCTATTTAGAAACAACTGCTCCATCGCAATGCTGTTTATTTAGGCGTCGTTAAGTTAATGACCCAAGCAGCCACCAAGCCTCATTTTATACGATGAGCCAAATGCCATTAGGTTTCCATTGTTGGCAGTGTATGAAATGATACACTTCTCTAATAGACTTCGAAGAAACGGATCAAGTTTTATGCTTTAGTTTAGTTACGAGTTGCGAGGAGTTGCAGTGATACCTTACACCTGTGCTAAGCATTTCAAAAATGCTGTCTTTGTAACGAACTTAGGCTTGTGTTATAATCGACCTAAAATTTGAAATGGCATGGATCTGTTGCCATTATAAACGACTGACTCTTACTCTCTAATCTACGTCTCAATGATGGCGGCCGGCCGCGGTGGCCGTGCGGTTCTAGGCGCTCCAGTCCGGAGCCGCGCTGCTGCTCCGGTCGCAGGTTCGAATCCTGCCTCGGGCATGGATGTGTGTGATGTCCTTAGGTTAGTTAGGTTTAAGTAGTTCTAAGTTATAGGGGACTGATGACCACAGCAGTTAAGTCCCATAGTGCTCAGAGCCATTTGAACCATCAATGATGGCGGATACGGTATTCCAAAACTACAATCGGTAAATGTGTGTGGTTTCAGAGTATCAGAGTAACGCGCTAACCTTTCCACTCATCAGATGGCAGGTATTCCCTGTACCCGCCAAGATAGCCGAGAGCGCTACCACGCTGCTTCCTGGACTCGGGTAGGCGCGCCGGCCCCGGATCGAATCCGCCCGGCGGATTAACGACGTAGGGCCTGTGGGACGGCAAGCCTAGATGTGGTTTTTAGGCGGTTTTCCACATCCCCCTAGGTGAATACCGGGCTGGTCCCCACGTTCCGCCTCAGTTACACGACTCGCAGACATTTGCAACACATCCGCACTATTCCACGGCTTACATTACACACAGACAGCTGGGGTACACTAATTCCTTCCCGGGGGGTAAGGGGTGGTGGAAGGAAGGGCATCCGGCCACCCCTTAAAACCATACCACATCCGATTAACCATAACTGACCCTGCGTAACTGCTGGACAAAGCTCAGACAAAGAAAGAAAGAAAGAAGAAGAAGATGGTGAGTATTCCCTGTAAGAATTCAGTAGAAAATAACTGGAAACCGCATGTTCTACCGCGTTGCGATTGGTAGCGTTATCGAACTGTTCGGTATTAAGTACGGTGGAACTACTATAACTGTGTGCAGTAGGCATGTTGACTTGTCTTTCACAGCGTCCTGTATTCATGTCGAGAACTAATGAATAACTGAAGTATAAATTATAAAATAAATTGTCAGCATGTGTTGGAAATTATCAGCTGTGATGGAAGAATGTACCGAGCGAGGTTGGCTCAGTGCTAGCACACTGGACTCACAGTCGAGAGGACGATAGCGCAAAGCCAGGTCTGGGCATCCCCATTTAAATTTCATCACTTCCCTAAATCGCTCCAGGCAAATGCCGGAAAGGTTGCTTTGAAAGGATACGGCAGATTTCCTTCCCCATCGTTTCATAATCCGAGTTTGTGCTCTGTCTCTTATGACCACACTGTCGACGGGACGTTAAACACCTTCTATCCTTCATTTTGGTGGAGGAATGTTCATCGACGTGGAACTGACGAATTCAGTGAAGACGCACGTATAGAAGTATAGATATAAAAACAGATTCAAAAATACCGGTTTTTTTTAAGATTAACTCATTTAGTCGTGTGTGTGTGTGTGTGTGTGTGTGTGTGTGTGTGTGTGTTCGCGGGCGCACCTCTTTGTGAAAGAGATGGGCGCAGGCACAACAAAGAGAAAAAATCGCTGACAGTGATTGGTAATGAAGCTTGGATAAATACAGATGGAATTCGTATCGGATAAAACTAATGAATAACCAAATTAATTTTTCTTCGTTATTTTGTATACGTAAATAGCGAATCATGTGATGCGGAAGCCACTTCGTGAATGTGTGGCTCTTGGTGAGTACAAACCGGTGATAAATTATGAAGATCTTCTTAGATTCTTATCTGTGTCCTTTTCCGTTAATCCAACACGGCAAGGGTCCCACACCGATGAGCAATAATCGAGAACTGATTGGTCAAGAGTTTGTAAGCTATTTCATCCTCGGATGAAATAGCTTACAAATTTCAGTTTGACACCTGGCTGTCGCTCTTGACAACTTTTGACTGACACCACTGTCTAATTGTCGATCATTTCTCGTGCGTTTTGATATATCACATCACAGTTTCTCATACAGGTCAGCCTGCCAAACGTCTCTCATCTATAAGTCTTTCTGCAACCATACGAGTTGGATGCCACACAAAAATGATTCTAGATAACAGATTCAGAGAACTACTGACGTTGTCTGGTAGGTCGTAGTAACGGGCCTATCACAATTCCTTGGGGAACGCCGGAAGCAACTTTCGCGATGGCTTCCCATTTAGAACGTCACGCTGAGTTATGTTTGTCAGTTAGTCTTTAGTCGAGATATTCGTTGATTCAGTATTTGCCTTCAATAGAAGGAGAATAGCTGCATAGTACTAATTTATCAACTGCAGAGTTAGTATAAGTAGCCGATGTGACGAGTTCTGATTGCTGCAGACTGAAAGCTGCACTTCGACCCCTGTGAGGTGACGAAGCTGACCTTTTTACAAAGTTCAGCTTCCACTTACGTGCACGTAATTCCCTGTTCCAATTTACATGTTAAAGTGTAACAGTGCTGACCTGATTTTCACTTACACGTGATTCTAAGCTAGAAATAAAACGTCAGAAGTTAAATGCCAGAATATTGTACCCCGTGAAATGTAAGTCCTACGTTTGGTAATGTAAGATCTTATTTTATGCAACTTTTTCCTATTCGTCTACACGTTCCCTTACACGTAAATCGTACCTAGCAACAGCTCACCCCATTAGCACCAGTTCGCCAGTTCGTCGTAATATTCTATCTTCACTTATGATGAGACACAAAAAATTGATTGCAGGTGCCGTATGTCTAAACATAGATTCTTCTGGCTCTTAACGTAAATAAATGCACTATTAATGACAGATTGCTTGAAACGGTATCAACTTTAAAATATCTAAGACTAATTATCCAGACGGACGTTAAGTTAAAAGACCACATAAAGCAAGTAGTAGGAAAAGCAGGTATCAGACTAAGATTCATAGGAAGAATCTGTAGGAAATGTAACTCATCCATGAAAGAAGTGGGTTTCAAGGAGCTTATTTGACTGGTTCTTGGGTATTGTTCATTAATTTGGGACCCTTAACAGATGGGACTGATAGAAGAGATCTAGAAGATGCAATGAAGAGCGGCGCGTTTCGTCACGGGATCGTTCAGTCGGCGCGAGTGCGTTACAGAGACGCTCAACATACTCCAGTGGCAGACACTGCAAGAGACGCGTTGTGCATCACGAAGAGGTTTACTATTGAAATTTCGAGAGAGTACTTTCCGAGAAGAGCTGGACAACAAATTACTTCCTCCTACACACGTCTCTCGAGATGACTAAGACGAGATAATTTGAGAAATTAGAAAAAATTGTGGTTAGTTTTATGGGACCAAACTGCTGAGGTCATCGGTCCCTAGGCTTACAGCTACATAATCTAACTTTAACTTATGCTAAGGACAACACACACACCCATGCCCGAGGGAGGACTCGAACCTCCGATGGGGGACCCGCGCGAACCGTGGCAAAGCGAGAAATTAGAGATTCGCGAGTGGAACAGTGAAGGAGGGACAAGTTAGTGGTACCAGAAGTACTTTCTGCCACACACCGTCAGGTGGCTTGCGAAGTATTGATGAAGATGTAGATTTACTACTATATGTTCTTCAAGTTTTGCATATTAAGTATATATATGACGTTTCAAAAGTAACAATAGCATAACTGATTAGCATCTTTCAAGGAAAAAAGTATCCCAGTGAAACTCCTGTAAGTCTCAATCATATGTGTAACATTTGCTCAAATGCGTATTATCTGTGCATAACTTGTTTCCACGCAAAAATTGAATAGGCAATTCATGACCAGTTACCGTTTATGATGTATCTATTTATTTATAGTTGAAACATACAGTCACAAGAATCCCGTGTAAACATGTTTTTGTTTCATTTCCGTATTTCATGTACATTAGTTTTGTGAATTATGTATTGCAAGCGCGAATACCAAATTAACAAGAATTACGTAGTCTGCACGTATTTGTATGACTCCACATTTTAGCTGTATAACTTTTTTCTCTAGTACAATAATTTCCCAGTAATTCATTTCAGTGACACGGCATACACATCTTATTCGTAATACACGACACGTGAATACTCCTTTCTTTATGGAAGTATTTGAAAATAGAGTCCGGGGCCAAAAAACATAACGTAATCGCTTTAAAATGAAGTAAATTTTAAGGATAGGGTTTTGTTTGAACAGCAGGTACACTCCGTAACGAGACACTGAAATATATACGCATTAAGTAGTGTAATGTGCTTCGTAGACTTAAACCCATCTTCAGCCGATAATTTTGGACTTCAGTTCTTCAGTGTAGCTCGTATCAATGCCAGATCATTGTATGTTGGACAACTTGGTCCAGTTTGCGTCCGGTGTTATCCTGGTGAGGATTTAATGTAGGCAAGACAACACATAGCAACGACCGGATCACCTAGAGGTACACCGGCAACAACTTGAGCAATGGCACCAATTTAGAACACCATGCTGAGTTACGTTTGTTAATTTGTCTTTAGTCGGGATGTTAGTTGGTCTAGTATTTGGCTCCCATAGAAAGAAGAATAGCTATATATTGTCAGTATACCTTAGTGTAGTAGCTGTTGAAGTAATGTAACTAGCAAATGGAACGAAACAGCAAAATGTGTAATGGTGATGTATTCATGTGAGCTACGCTGACGAACTGAAGTCCAAAACTGTTGCCTGAAGATGGATCTAGGTCTCTTAAGCGAGTCGAGACTATATATGAGGTCGATGAGCTTCACGACTTCTTTCGTCCGCAATCACAGGAGTTATATACGAGGGCGTACTGAAATGTAATGCCTACGAATTTTTTATGTGAAAACTCTTACAGCTTTTCAAATAAAAAAACGTTCTTAACAGTCTACATCTTTAATCTTTACGTCTACATATTTATTTCCCAGCCGGCCGTGGTGGCCGAGTGGTTCTAGGCGCTACAGTCTGGAACCGCGCGATCGCTACGGTCGCAGGTTCGAATCCTGCCTCGGGCATGGATGTGTGTGATGTCCTTAGGTTAGGTAGGTTTAAGTAGTTCTAAGTTCTAGGGGACTGATGACCTTAGAAGTTTAGCCCCATAGTGCTCAGAGCCATTTGAACCATTTATTTCCCAACATAGTCACCTTGCAGACTAACACATTTCTCTCAACGAGAAACCAGTTCGTTGATATCGTCACTGTAGAATGTTTGACCTTGCTGACGGAGCCACAACCTCGCCTTTGCTTGCACTGCTTCATCACTATCCAATTTAAGTCCCCGAAGGTGCTCTGTAAGTTCTGGAAACAGATGGCAATTGGACGGGGCCAAGTCGAGGCTGTATGGAGGATGAGCGATGAAAGGGAACCCAAGGTACCGGATTGTTGCAGACGTTTTAGCTCTTGTGCATTGTCGTGCTGTAGGAAAGGGTGCTCCATGTGTGGACTATCTCCTCGAATTCGAATCTCGGTTACAGCACTCTGTTCCTCACGCACCAACACAATTACGTTATACACCGGCTTGTTACATAATACAATTCGGAGACCTTTAGTGGCAGAGGGCTGCAAATATGTGGACATGAACGTTAATAACGCTTGTTTGATTTTAAAAGATTTAAGATTTTTCACATAAAAAATTCGGAGGCATTACTGTTGTGCACGCCCTCGTACTTCAAAACTGAGATAAAAACTGCTTACTGAGACCAGTACAATACTCGAACGTCAAAATTTCTAGCTTTGAATATTTTTTCCGAAAGACGTAATAATATGCATCAGTTAGGGAGCGAATCTCGAATCTTACATAATGCGGTACATAAACGATGTCACGTCGCTTTAACAGTGAAGAGCTGAAATGCTTATTACGCAAGGAAAAAAGAAATTACATGTGTGGACATGTCAAGCGATACTACAAATAAGCTAGAGAATAATTTACCAAAAAAAGATGGTAGATCAGAGAAAGGCATGTGCAGGAAAAGCAACTATTAACCATGTAAATGAGGTAAAGAACCTAGAAGAAAAGTAAAAAATGTATAAAGCTCCCATTTAATTAATAAACCCGTTCCGTTTGTGTAGGTTATTAAAATTAAGTTTCAGAATTCCATGCAGTTAGCGTTGTAATTATCACCTTTATCAGAACGGAAATTCCCGAAGAGTTTTCGAAATGACTGTATGGTAATCTTTACATTAGGAGAGGTGGGAAAGCACTTTCAAAAGAACAGGATTTTCGACAATGAGTATGCGACTGTCAATTAATTCCGGGTAACGATATAGTCTGCGTTGCTGCGGTGTAGTAATCTATGAAGAGTTCCGTATCACTACTACTGTAGAGGCCATCTAAAAAATATTTTAAAGGCTCAATGTAGCAAGAGATTACGATCATTAAATAACCAGGAGCTGCTATCTGGGCCAGATGCGCTTTACATAGTACATCCGTTGACCGCTGAGAGCGCCTGTTTAACATACGATACGGTAATTTCGGATGAGAGTCCTCATTACCATTAAGTAAACGACTGCAACGAAAGAAGAGTTATAGGTCTAATCTGAAATTTTTCGCAGTTACGCTGTTCGGCCCATTTCTTGAAGGCTGTCTCGGTAATTTCACATTTACAAGTCCTCAAATATTCTGCACTTTACAGTCGTGGTTTCTTGTGAGTGCCTGTAGTGTACCTTTTATGATTTTCGTTAACAGTTCTCCTCTTTAATTGTACTCTTCGATTATTTAGAATTTACAATAAGAGCTTGCATAACGAGGGCAATTGAGAGAGATCCATCAGATCCCTCATATATATATTATACTTGTTGTTCTATACCACGAACCTCTCGGAAGGAAGTGTGTCGTTTCTTTTCTTTATTATGTTACCAGTAATTGGGCACATGAACCACTCCCATATCCTTATACCATTATTTAACCTGTTGTGTGTGACTGAAACGAGTGAATATGACTTTTCATGAGAGTAGCCAGTAGCTGTCTGCCTGTTACTGTAGTTTCGTCTGCTGCTCCAGTTTTGCCAATAGTTGTGGTAGCAGTAGAAAAGCAGAGAAGTCTAGCTAGATCATCGGATCTGGAGCAATATCAGGTAAAAGATCTGAATTGGCAAGTAACGACGTTCGCGTCTGTGAAGGCATAGACGAGTGGAAGCGGTTAGGCAGTTGTGGGAAAACTGCGACTGTTCTGCTGGATCTTGATGAGTACGAACAGATCTGTGGACAGCACACAGATGGAGTTACTTGAATTATTTAGTGTGTGTATTTCAATCATTTTTATTTCAGTTCTTTTAGTAGTCAGAAGTAATCATGTCAGTTATCGTGGGAATAATTCGTAATGAGATTTAATATCATTCTTGAGTTTTCAGTAAGAATACTTTGTGTATGAGTTAGGCTCCACGTGTAGGGTGGGTCAAAAAAGACTTTGGCTTTCCTGACCGATAGTGTAGTGAATTAAATCTCAGTGTAAAGGGTAAATTCATTAAATGAAATTACAAGAGGCGCGAGACTGAATTTTCGATCGTTCATGAGTTTTTGGAGCGTGACAGTTGGTGGTTTCGTGCAGCCACGCTGCCACGTGGTCAGAGGTAAAGTCTAAGCACTTCCTTAGTTAACCGACAGCGAATGTGTGCTCCTTCATTGCGTGAGTGTTATATGAAATGCATTCGAAATTTCTGTTGAATTTTTCTGTTATATCTCGATACTTTTTCATTCCGGGTATTTGGGTTCCTCAATTACGTATGAACAGAGTAAAGTGTTTTGCTTCTTTACAATCAGTCAGTAGACTGATCTCATTGTGTAGCGTGGAATGTGTATTTGCTCATCCAAATTATTTTTGTGGTTCAAGAATTGAGCAGTTTAGAGTACTTTGATGCATTGTGGTACTTGATCAAATTTATTTCGTCCTTTTATTAACTTTCCGACAAATTCTGGATCGTTTTTAGGCTTTACTATACTTCTGTAAATTTTTTCAAAGCGATGACAGGCTTTCGCTTGTATGTATTGTGCCTCTTGTGAGCATGTGCTGATCAGTCCACGTTTTACCTCACATCTCTGATGAGTAGCCATTGGGTTTTGTGGAAGGTTTGGTAGTAATAATGAGCTGTTTATTTCGGTGTACGAGAGCTAGATTCGTTTTCGTAATGCCTGTTTCTCTTAGTTATCCCATCCACTCCACATCATTGTTTCGATTTGTATACTGACGCCGGCCGGAGTGGCCGTGCGGTTCTAGGCGCTACAGTCTGGAACCGAGCGACCGCTACGGTCGCAGGTTCGAATCCTGCCTCGGGCATGGATGTGTGTGATGTCCTTAGGTTAGTTAGGTTTAATTAGTTCTAAGTTCTAGGCGACTGATGACCTCAAAAGTTAAGTCGCATAGTGCTCAGAGCCATTTTTGTATACTGACGTATTGCACTGAACTTACGTGTAAGGTAGAGGACCATGCCTATCTACCATTTTTTGAAAGTATTGTTTTGTATGAAACTTCCTGGCAGATTAAAACTGTGTGCCCGACCGAGATTCGAACTCGGGACCTTTGCCTTTCGCGGGCAAGTGCTCTACCAACTGAGCTACCGAAACACGACTCACGCCCGGTACTCACAGCTTTACTTCTGCCAGTACCTCGTCTCCTACCTTCCAAACTTTTGTCTGTTTAATAAATCATTCGGACCACTATTTGAAAAATACTTCACGATTTGTGTTTTTGTAGTCCCATCCCCCAATCCCACAGTATTTGTGGAGAAGCCTCATAGGTCAAATAGACGTCCTATTCTGTCTCCTTGATTAACATGTTGAATGTAAAAGATAGCTATCCGTTGCGCGTTCTTTTTAAATGATTATCAGACGCGGCAGTGAAACCTTAAGGGAAGGATGTGTACAAACTGAAGTAACTAACCTACCTATTCACCATTTGCATTCTGGAATAGTAATACAGTTAAACAGTTAAAAACTACAAATTAAACAAGAATTGGCTATGAAACAGAGAATGCGAAGTTGCAGGCGCAAACGCAAAAATTTTCTCAATTCGCTATAATATTTTGATGGGCTCCTCCAAATTTCGTGGCCATTCTTCACAAATTGGCCAAATTAAATTTCGAGTTTGGGAAGCTCTTGATAGACAAGTATAAAAGAAATCACGGTGTTGGTTTGGTCCAGTGTGTCCTCTTGTGAATGACAGGTGGAATACGTTTCCCCAAAGTGAATTAAATCAAGTAGATATTGTTGAAGTTAGACGACCTGTTGCGATGCCCTGTGAAACGAAGTACGCATATAAGGCGAAGCTTTCGGTACCCAATACCGACGGTTCAAACGAATTCCACAGCAAGGAGATCGTGTGACGACAGGTCGGTTGTTGCTGTCCATCGTTGCTGAGTGTTTTACTGGACCGTAACCCATCTACTCACTTTTATAATCCGCGATAGTCGACTGTCACCTGCCGTAAAAGTTTTGTTCCCCACAGCAGTTGGCTCTCGAAGTGAGGTGCTTCCGGCACACTCTTGACCCCGAGGCACGTAAGAAGCTAAGTCCCAGTACGAGCTCAGAGACAGAGTATCCCATGCGTCGGTCATCCACGATTTCGTCGCATTCGAAGGCATTGACAGCGTATCTATTTTCCATCCTGCACCTGTCTGTCACAAAGGGTTTGCGCAAGGGATGATGACAACATAATCACGTGACACGCCGGACTATTTCAGTCTCTGTAATGACATGAGCTGCAGAGCAACTATCTTTAATTTCATTACACTGGAAGTCTGAATCGTAAAAGTCCCACAGTCACAATTTTTTTGTTTTATTAAATGCAAGATGCATTTCGCACCTTGTGGGTCCGTCATCTCTGTCATAAAAGGATGATGGACCCACAGAGTAAAAAATGCATCGTGTATTTAATAAAACTCGAATATTTGTGACTGAAGGCGTTTTCTAATTCATACTTCCAATGTATTGAATACAGTCTCATTTGCAGCTGCAAAATGGTTCAAATGGCTCTGAGCACTATGGGACTCAACTGCTGAGGTCATTAGTCCCCTAGAACTTAGAACTAGTTAAACCTAACTAACCTAAGGACATCACAAACATCCATGCCCGAGGCAGGACTCGAACCTGCGACCGTAGCGGTCTTGCGGTTCCAGACTGCAGCGCCTTTAACCGCACGGCCACTTCGGCCGGCCTTGCAGCTGCAAAATATGGATAAAATTAAATTTAATTCCATTCCTTATGAGTTTATATTTACGTCGTGGCAGCAGTGCATACTTGCAAAAGCCGAAATAAAACGAGTACTGGTTAAAAACTGAGGCTGGCTAGTGTAGATAGAGGGCACAATGATCTTAATAAGGTTACATAAATCGAAATATCTCCAACAACAGATTGTGAGATTACGTTTTTAGTTGGGTCGCGGGGAGGAGGACGGGTCACTGACTTGTGGGACATTTTAAGTGTTAGTTATTTCTTTACTGGTTGGAAATTAGTCACAATGAATAGATTCTACGTTTATAATCCTATAAATGTGTGGCCAGTGATGAGCTGGACTACTGGACAAGAAAACCCCTATGAGCTTGATTTCGAAACTGACCCAATATTGAACTGAAACGACTCGGAGAAAAAAATAACGGAAACTATAATCGGTATGACCAAAAAAGGAAATGAGCTCGTTTGCTCTCTGACGTAAGCGATGTGTATTCGACAGGTCACTCTACTTAGAGTAGTTTTAATACAAGAAAGGAAGCGAAACATTTTAATAATTATATTAATTATCGTTGTGTAGGAGGCTTTGTCCTAATAAAGTGAGCATTTCATTGTTCAGCGGCGGCCGGATATTGCTAATAATTAGAGGGGAAGTTGCTTCCCTTCCGACTACACGTATCGACGTGCATGCGAGAGCCATCTGCCGCCCGAGAACTGAGCTTCCAGCAGCTAGCTCCGATACCGCCCGATTGTTATTACGATTACATTATGCGACCACGTTTGCAAAGAATTTCTTGTAGTTCACTCAAGCTTTTTTTCTGTCATTCGTTTTTATAGATGTGCCGTTTGCTCGAGAACTTTTAATGAGCGCCAGCTGCTAGGTAAGTGAGCGTACCCGTATGACGACTATAGGGAAACGCAAATACCACCCCACACGCTCTACCCAACTGTAGTGAAGATGACTTACAATTAGATTTCTTCTGAAACCGTCTCTCTTACGACTAAGAACGAAATAAGAAATGATAACGCGTCTATTTTTTTAGTTCAGAGTGCTTTCATAATTCGATTATGTTTTCTTTGTGCGCTGTGAAACCCGAAAAGTAAAAATAACGAACGAATGTTTGTCTCTTTGCGACGGTATTACTTGTCTACTCTTACAACCACGTATATACTTCGCGTACATGATATAGTACACGGCAGATGGTACTTCTTGCGCCATTTATCAGGGTTATTATAGTTCCGTTCACAGATATAGCGTGCAACCAATAATCGCTTATATACATCAGTGCGTGATTACGTCCGTGCGTCCACGAATGAAATCTAAATAAATAAAAATAATGGGCAGTCCATATAAAAAAACACAACTCTAGCGACATTTCAGCAAACAGTTGGAGAAATTCCGGTCTAGAAACTTAAGTCCACGCTGCTTATGTTTCGGTTCCAGAGTGACGCACTAGTGATTAGACAGGAGAACAAGACACTCTGAATAACGCATAAATTTCTGTGAATTCTGGAGAGATATTTGTCATAAATAGACTCTGAATCTCGTTTAAGGCTTCACGCAAGTCCATACCATCTCCTCTGAAACTTGCCTACCCCACAATTTTCGCAACAACATTACCGGTACATCTATTCCAGTGCCAGAGGTATTAGAACAGGTTTTGCTTATAACTTTCGACTCGTTTGTTTACGGTACGGGAACCCGTACCTCAAACTGATACCTTTATCCTTCTCCACCATCTTAGACAAATTGTAACATCGTAACGGAATCACGCTATGTATATTTACAGCCGCCGGCGCCTATAACTTTCACGCTCCGTAGCGTCGTTGGATGACGTTTACGGACATGGGTTCCTACTCAAAAAAATTGTGTAGTCACTACCCTCTAGAAGCCTGTGACAGGAATTTCCGATAATCCTGTATAATTACACTGAGTGGGGATTGCAGTTTTGTTTTCTGTCGCAGATTCACACGCTATTTTCTTTAAATCATTAAATTACACGCAAAAGCACGGACGATCAGACGCACATTTCTGCGATGTTACTATGGCGTGTTACGTGTAAAGCAGCAGTCTTTTTGGATTCACCACGGTCCAAGTCCCCGTCTGCTATCTACACTCCTGGAAATCGAAAAAAGAACACATTGACACCGGTGTGTCAGACCCACCATGCTTGCTCCGGACACTGCGAGAGGGCTGTACAAGCAATGATCACACGCACGGCGCAGCGGACACACCAGGAACCGCGGTGTTGGCCGTCGAATGGCGCTAGCTGCGCAGCATTTGTGCACCGCCGCCGTCAGTGTCAGCCAGTTTGCCGTGGCATACGGAGGTCCATCGCAGTCTTTAACACTGGTAGCATGCCGCGACAGCGTGGACGTGAACCGTATGTGCAGTTGACGGACTTTGAGCGAGGGCGTATAGTGGGCATGCGGGAGGCCGGGTGGACGTACCGCCGAATTGCTCAACACGTGGGGCGTGAGGTCTCCACAGTACATCGATGTTGTCGCCAGTGGTCGGCGGAAGGTGCACGTGCCCGTCGACCTGGGACCGGACCGCAGCGACGCACGGATGCACGCCAAGACCGTAGGATCCTACGCAGTGCCGTAGGGGACCGCACCGCCACTTCCCAGCAAATTAGGGACACTGTTGCTCCTGGGGTATCGGCGAGGACCATTCGCAACCGTCTCCATGAAGCTGGGCTACGGTCCCGCACACCGTTAGGCCGTCTTCCGCTCACGCCCCAACATTGTGCAGCCCGCCTCCAGTGGTGTCGCGACAGGCGTGAATGGAGGGACGAATGGAGACGTGTCGTCTTCAGCGATGAGAGTCGCTTCTGCCTTGGTGCCAATGATGGTCGTATGCGTGTTTGGCGCCGTGCAGGTGAGCGCCACAATCAGGACTGCATACGACCGAGGCACACAGGGCCAACACCCGGCATCTTGGTGTGGGGAGCGATTTCCTACACTGGCCGTACACCACTGGTGATCGTCGAGGGGACACTGAATAGTGCACGGTACATCCAAACCGTCATCGAACCCATCGTTCTACCATTCCTAGACCGGCAAGGGAACTTGCTGTTCCAACAGGACAATGCACGTCCGCATGTATCCCGTGCCACCCAACGTGCTCTAGAAGGTGTAAGTCAACTACCCTGGCCAGCAAGATCTCCGGATCTGTCCCCCATTGAGCATGTTTGGGACTGGATGAAGCGTCGTCTCACGCGGTCTGCACGTCCAGCACGAACGCTGGTCCAGCTGAGGCGCCAGGTGGAAATGGCATGGCAAGCCATTCCACA
Organism: Schistocerca americana; assembly: GCF_021461395.2. Lineage (NCBI taxonomy): Eukaryota > Metazoa > Arthropoda > Insecta > Orthoptera > Acrididae > Schistocerca > Schistocerca americana. The sequence continues at coordinate 464,378,927 of NC_060130.1, forward strand.
GGACTACATCCAGCATCTCTACGATCGTCTCCATGGGAGAATAGCAGCCTGCATTGCTGCGAAATGTGGATATACACTGTACTAGTGCCGACATTGTGCATGCTCTGTTGCCTGTGTCTATGTGCCTGCGGTTCTGTCAGTGTGATCATGTGATGTATCTAACCCCAGGAATGTGTCAATAAAGTTTCCCCTTCCTGGGACAATGAATTCACGGTGTTCTTATTTCAATTTCCAGGAGTGTAGTTCAGCTTTTCCGACATGTTCCTTCATCACGCCAGACCAGTGCTTACTTCGAGTGTTTACTTCGAAAAGATAATGGTCGGCTTCCCTCACCATCTTTGTTAAGTATTTATGAAAGTAGTCATCCTAGAATTCACGTGAAGTATGTAAAGTAGACTGTGTAAAATCTAAAGTAAATATTGCTCTACGATTCGGTTCGGTTTTTTAATGGGGTTCTCTGTTCAATTAAGCTTACAGGAATCTTAAGCGTAACAACCCACAGCTCTGTCATAATCAAAACACTGCTCTCTCTTTCGGCTGCTTCAAAATTTCGGTGCAACATAATGATAATAATTAAACTTGTTACTAAAATTTGGTACTGTTGGGAACATAATTATTTCATATGTTCTTTACACTTATTGTTTTAATCCGATATCTTTGCCTAATTAAATACATAGAAATGATAATAGTATTCACTCCACGCCATCGTTGGTTGATTGATAGAGCAAATGGTTTTCGTGATTATATTGAAAATTTCAACAGGGAGCGAATGGCTATTCACAATTTGTACAGAAATCAGATGGCAGTTGTAAGAGTCGAGGGACATGAAAGGGAAGCAGTGGTTGGGAAGGGAGTGAGACAGGGTTGTAGTCTCTCCCCGATGTTATTCAATCTGTATATTGAGCAAGCAGTAAAGGAAACAAAAGAAAAATTCGGAGTAGGTATTAAAATCCATGGAGAAGAAATAAAAACTTTGAGGTTCGCCGATGACATTGTAATTCTGTCAGAGACAGCAAAGGACTTGGAAGAGCAGTTGAACGGAATGGATAGTGTCTTGAAAGGAGGATATAAGATGAACATCAACAAAAGCAAAAAGAGGATAAAGGAATGTAGTCTAATTAAGTCGAGTGATGCTGAGGGAATTAGATTACGAAATGAGACACTTAAAGTAGTAAAGGAGTTTTGCTGTTTGGGGAGCAAAATAACTGATGATGGTCGAAGTAGAGAGGATATAAAATGTAGACTGGCAACGGCAAGGAAAGCGTTTCTGAAGAAGAGAAATTTGTTAACATCGAGTATAGATTTAAGTGTCAGGAAGTCATTTCTGAAAGTATTTGTATGGAGTGTAGCCATGTACGGAAGCAAAACATGGACGATAAATAGTTTGGACAAGAAGAGAATAGAAGCTTTCGAAATGTGGTGCTACAGAAGAATGCTGAAGATTAGATGGGTAGATCACATAACTAATGAGGAAGTATTGAATAGGATTGGGGAGAAGAGGAGTTTGTGGCACAACTTGACCAGAAGAAGGGATCGGTTGGTAGGACATGTTCTGAGGCATCAAGGGATCACCAGTTTAGTATTGGAGGGCAGCGTGGATGGTAAAAATTATAGAAGGAGACCAAGAGATGAATACACTAAGCAGATTAAGGATGAAGGTTGCAGTAGGTACTGGGAGATGAAGAAGCTTGCACAGGATAGAGTAGCATGGAGAGCTGCATCAAACCAGTCTCAGGACTGAAGACCACACACACACATTGAAAATCAAACAGTTGCAGTTGCAAAAGGGACCGTAACTGTTTTATTTTCAATATAGAAATTATATGTTATGTTAACACGACAGTAAAAGACTCAGTGTTCGCGCGACTCCACCCGTCGGAGATTCGAGTCCTCCCTCGAGCATGGGTATGTGTGTTGTCTTCAGAGTAAGTTAGTTTAAGTTAGATTAAGTAGTATGTAAGCATGGGGACCGATGACCTCAGCAGTTTGGTCCCATAGGTACTTACCATAAATAAGGTAACAAAGACTCAGTGATCACGAGAAATATTAACTTTTATATGTTTGTTCATTTTTCCAGACAATGATCTCCATAACAGTTTGAGACACTAAAACAGTGTTTTGTTTTTTGCAGCTGTTCGAAACATTATTATTTTTATATGGTTTTTGCACTTATTTGTATCTAGAGGTTATATTTGCTTTCTTCAGTGTTTACAAAGTGCATGTGATCTAAATACGACAGGAAAAGGAGCCTTTGACTATTCTGGATATTTTTACATTTCTATTTTTTGTCATCGATGTCATCAAAGGTATTCACAAAAACCTAAGCCATGTGCTACATCTATTTCTACATCTACATTTATACTCCGCAAGCCACCCAACTGTGTGTGGCGGAGGGCACTTTACGTGCCACTGTCATTACCTCCCTTTTCTGTTCCAGTCGCGTATGGTTCGCGGGAAGAACGACTGTATGAAAGCCTCCATGCGCGCTCGAATCTCTCTAATTTTACATTCGTGATCTCCTCGGGAGGTATAAGTAGAGGGAAGCAATATATTCGATACCTCATCCAGAAACGCACCCTCTCGAATCCTGGCCAGCAAGCTACACCGCGATGCAGAGCGCCTCTCTTGCACAGTCTGCCACTTGAGTTTGCTAAACATCTCCGTAACGCTTACCAAATAACCCTGTGACGAAACGCGCCGCTCTTCTTTGGATCTTCTCCATCTCCTCCGTCAACCCGATCTGGTACGGATCCCACACTGATGAGCAACACTCAAGTATAGGTCGAACGAGTGTTTTGTAAGCCACCTCCTTTGTTGATGGACTACATTTTCTAAGGACTCTCCCAATGAATCTCAACCTGGTACCCGCCTTACCAACAATTAATTTTATATGACCATTCCACTTCAAATCGTTCCGCACGCATACTCCCAGATATTTTACATCAGTAACTGCTACCAGTGTTTGTTCCGCTATCATATAAGCATACAATAAAGGATCCTTCGTTCTATGTATTCGCAATACATTACATTTGTCTACGTTAAGGGTCAGTTGCCACTCCCTGCACCAAGTGCCTATCCGCTGCAGATCTTCCTGCATTTCGCTACAATTTTCTAATGCTCCAACTTCTCTGTATACTACAGCATCATCCGCGAAAAGCCGCATGGAACTTCCGACACTATCTACTAGGTCATTTATATATATTGTGAAAAGCAATGGTCCCATAACACTCCCCTGTGGCACTCCAGAGGTTACTTTAACGTCTGTAGACGTCTCTCCATTGATAACAACATGCTGTGTTCTGTTTGCTAAAAACTCTTCAGTCCAGCCACACAGCTGGTCTGATATTCCGTAGGCTCTTACTTTATCAGGCAACAGTGCGGAACTGTATCGAACGCCTTCCGGAAGTCAAGGAAAATAGCATCTACCTGGGAGCCTGTATCTAATATTTTCTGGGTCTCATGAACAAATAAAGCGAGTTGGGTCTCACACGATCGCTGTTTCCGGAATCCACGTTGATTCCTACAGATTAGATTCTGGGTTTCCAAAAACGACATGATACTCGAGCAAAAAACATGTTCTAAAATTCTACAACAGATCGACGTCGGAGATATAGGTCTATAGTTTTGCGCATCTACTCGACGAGCCTTCTTGAAGACTGGAACTGCCTGTGCTCTTTTCCAATAATTTGGAACCTTCCGTTCCTCTAGAGACTTGCGGTACACGGCTGTTAGAAGGGCGGCAAGTTCTTTCGCGTACTCTGTGTAGAATCGAATTGGTATCCCGTCAGGTCCAGTGGACTTTCCTCTGTTGAGTGATTCCAGTTGCTTTTCTATTCCTTGGACACTTATTTCGATATCAGCCATTTTTCCGTTTGTGCGAGGATTTAGAGAAGGAACTGCAGTGCGGTCTTCCTCTGTGAAACAGCTTTGGAAAAAGGTGTTTAGTATTTCAGCTTTACGCGTGTCATCCTCTGTTTCAATGCCATCATCATCCCGGAGTGTCTGAATATGCTGTTTCGAGCCACTTACTGATTTAACGTAAGACCAGAACTTCCTAGGATTTTCTGTCAAGTCGGTATATAGAATTTTACTTTCGAATTCACTGAACGCTTCACGCATAGCCCTTACGGTAACTTTGACATTGTTTAGCTTCTGTTTGTCTGAGAGGTTTTGGCTGCGTTTAAACTTGGAGTGAAGCTCTCTTTGCTTTCGCAGTAGTTTCCTAACTTTGTTGTTGAACCACGGTGGGTTTTTCCCGTCCCTCACAGTTTTACTCGGCACGTACCTATCTAAAACGCATTTTACGATTGCCTTGAACTTTTTCCATAAACACTCAACATTGTCAGTGTTGGAACAGAAATTTTCATATTGATCTGTTAGGTTGTCTGAAATCTGCCTTCTATTACTCTTGCTAAACAGATAAACCTTCCTCCCTTTTTTTATATTCCTATTAAGTTCCATATTCAAGGATGCTGAGACGGCCTTATGATCACTAAAGTACTGTTATGTCATCTGTTATAAGACAGTCCCGCAAGTTACCTTATAGTCGTATACATAACATATACATGCGGCACTAATTCACATAAATCCACCTGATGATGAAGGTTTAACCCTCTGAAATAAATAGTGGAAATAAAATAAATTGGGATTAGTGACAGTAAACTTTTAGTTTCACCTGAAAATCTTCTTTCTTGCAACGCTACCAGTTCACTGCAGTAGCAGTCCTCTAGCTGAAGGAACACCCTCAGGTAACTTTTTAGAACGGCTTCTATACCTTTTGCACTTAAATAAAATGCACATCCACGGGTTCTTACCGCATTTAGAGATCACTCGCTGGATATCGTTCTTCTAACAAATGCGTAAGGGATGATCAAAAAGTTTCAGTTCGAAGGCCGTATAGTCCAGAATCGGTAAGCCTATCAGGCAAAAATCGCCGTAAGCGTTGAGGCCATCATCTCACCGACGCACCACGTTGAAGATACCCGTTTGCTAAAACACCATGTCCTCCTGCGTGAAGAAGTCCGTAACTGTCTCGTCCTACAGGAATCGTCGACCACTCAAGGCCTTTTTTAAGGGACCGAAGGCGTGATAATCACATAGGAAGAGATGAAGACTATGGACGGGTGCTCGAGTGTCTCCCACTTACGTTTGCGTAACTTCTGCGTTTCGACATTTTCGATATGGGGACGTCCGTTGCAGCAACACCCATTGGTGCAGTATTCCACAAAAATGATTTTCGACCGACGTGCTGCCCTATACACATTCTTCATTCTCCAATTGATGTCTATAGATGTTTGTCCTTCAAGAGCCAAGAAAAGAATAATAGTACGTTGGTCCTGTTTGGACGCATTTGGTAACAACGTCGCCATAGTTCACGTTCGCACGCACATCGGAAAGACACGAATGCCACATTAATCCCTTGCCTACATGTTATTGAAATTTACACACAAAAATGGAAAATAAATTATTTTTGTACTTAAACCTAAATGTTTTATGAAAGGCTATCGGCTGTTGTACATACAGTGGAAAAGTCTTCTAAATCGCAACTGAATTCTTTACTCGGAACCTACACTTCTTGTTCGAAATGAGACGAAACCTGTAACTTGGAGGATAAAAAGCAGACCACGAAAGAGACATTCGGTCTAAAAGACGAGTGTGGTTACTGAGGAAATACAGAAGGAATCAAAATCGGATCAACGGCAGTTCCTTCAGTAATTCCGCGACCAATTCCTTCCGCCATGCTTACGAAACTGCATAACAAGCACAGAAAGCATTTTATGCTGAAAAAAAAGACCAGATTCCTTAAGATAACAGAGTAATGATGATTGTTTCAACGTTGGAGTCAAGGGATATAAAAACAATTAGACAAGCATCTAGAATTGCTCACAAGGCAATAGATGCAGTATCATGAATGAAGCAACAACAACGGATAAAAATCAACTGAGAGAGCTCTAATTGAATTCCGTCCACTGACAATTTTATACGACTACCGAACACCTTCTTATTAGTTTTCTGCAGTGCTAGAAATATGCCTAACACGTAATGAAATTGCTTTAAAGCAGATCAAATAATATTAGTTCTTTAATTTAACCCGGCGTATTTTCTAACAAAATAATCCACGGGTCTACTGGCTGTTGTTGGTGTTCAAAGGGCGCAGTATTTCGGTCTTCTATCCAGACGCAATCATCAGGAGCGTCTAGTGGACCAGAGGTCGAAATATTCTGTCCTTTAATAATCGGCAGGACGTCTGTAGATTACTTCGTTCAAAAGACTACTCGATGACAAGTGAGGCTGAAAAATTGGCGTTGGGAACACGAGTGTGGAAAAAAATTGAACAAAAATGCGTATGTGTGCAGAGAGTTGTTTGAAGTCAGAAATCACTGGCTGAAAGGCACTGCTAGAGAGAATTGGGTTTTATCATAACACCAGTACCATACCATTCTGACAAAGTTCAGTGCTCTACACTTTGGATATAACGCTACAATGCTCATTTGGAAAGTTTTTCTGTGTAGTAAATGTTACTACAAAACGAGATATACTTATTAAGGAGATTTAAGACTTTATAGAAGAAACAGAGAAACATTTTCCTCGCCTGAAGTTAACTAGTTGGTAAAGATACTATCATTTTTTTAAGAAAAGTATGAAAAACGATCAAGTGTTTTAAAAATCAATTCTAAAGTTACCAAAAACAATCGATCGTACCTAGCAAACCAAACGCGTCAGTGTTACATAGAACATCTTTAAAATTAATATGTATTTTCAACACATGTGGGCAATAATGGAATCAACCACCATAATATTATTATGGTGATGGCAGCTGCCAGGGCGAAGACTCTTTCTCACAATGGCCGGTAGCGTTCATGTGTTCAGTAGATTAGAGGAACACACGCTAATATCCTATCTACAGGATTCATTGCCTAGTCTAGCGAAAGTAAATGGGTTTTTAGCAAACAGTCAGAAAATTATATTGGCTCATCACAGCTCCGTATGTCAAGGAGGCACTATTTCTTATACTCCTGATCGAAAGGAAACAATAGAGTAAAAGAAATTAAATACACTACTGGCCATTAAAATTGCTACACCATGAAGATGACGTGCTACAGACGCGAAATTTAACCGACAGGAAGAAGATGCTGTGATATGCAAATGATTAAATTTTCAGAGAATTCACACAAGGTTGGCGCCGGTGGTGACACCTACAACGTGTTGACATGAGGAAAGTTTCCAACCGATTTCTCATACACAAACAGCAGTTGACCGGCGTTGCCTGGTGAAACGTTGTTGTTCAAAATGGTTCAAATGGCTCTGAGCACTATGGGACTGAACTTCTAAGGTCATCAGTCCCCTAGAACTTAGAACTACTTAAACCTAACTAACCTTAGGACATCACACACATCCATGCCCGAGCCAGGATTCGAACCTTCGACCGTGGCGGTTGCGCGGTTCCAGACTGTAGCGCCTTTAACCGCTTGGCCACCCCGGCCGGCGAAACGTTGTTGTAAGGAGGAGAAATGCGTACCATCACATTTCCGACTTTGATAAAGGTCGGATTGTAGGCAATCGCGATTGCGGTTTATCCTATCGCGACATTACTGTTCGCGTTGGTCGAGATCCAATGACTGTTAGCAGAATATGGAATCGGTGGGTTCGGGAGGGTAATACGGAACGCCGTGCTGGATCCCAACGGCCTCGTATCACTCACTGGCAGTCGAGATGACAGGCATCTTATCCGCATGGCTGTAACGGATCTTGCAGCCACGTCTCGATCCCTGAGTCAACAGATGGGGACATTTGCAAGACAACAACCATCCGCACGAACAGTTCGACGACGTTTGCAGCAGCATGGACTATCAGCTCGGACACCATGGCTGCAGTTACCCTTGACGCTGCATCACAGACAGGAGCGCCTGCGATGGTGTAAACGACGAACCTGGGTGCACGAATGGCAAAACGTCATTCCTTCGGATGAATCCAGGTTCTGTTTACAGCATCATGATGGTCGCTTCCGTGTTTGGCGTCATCGCGGTGAACGCACATTGGAAGCGTGTATTCGTCATCACCATACTGGCGTATCACCTGGCGTGATGGTATGGGGTGCCATTGATTACACGTGTCGGTCACCTCTTGTTCGCATTGACGGCACTTTGAACAGTGGACGTTACATTTCAGATGTGTTACGACCCGTGGCTCTACCCTTCATTCGATCCTTGCGAAACCCTACATTTCAGCAAGATAATGCACGACCGCATGTTGCAGATCCTGTACGGGCCTTTCTGGATACACAAAATGTTCGACTGCTGCCCTGGCCAGCACATTCTCCAGATCTCTCACCAATTGAAAACGTCTGGTCAATGGTGGCTGAGCAACTGGCTCGTCACAATATGCCAGTCACTACTCTGTACCTGTACACGCCATCCAAGCTCTGTTTGACTCAATGACAAGGCGTATCAAGGCCGTTTTTACGGCCAGAGGTGGTTGTTCTGGGTATTGATTTCTCAGGATCTATGCACCCAAACTGCGTGAAAATGTAATCACGTGTCAGTTCTAGTGTAATATATTTGTCCAATGAATACCCGTTTATCATCTGCATTTCTTCTTGGTGTAGCAATTTTAATGGCCAGTAGTGTAGTCACCAATTCACATGTGTGCTCGTGCTCCTCAGGTACGCATTCTAGAACCCATGTTTACCAGAAATATTTTCCTATTTTGGTCCATACTACCACCTCTGAAAGTTATGTACCTTACATTCTTAGCAGCAACAGTACCGGTGCCTGTATTCCACTGTCAGAGGTATCACCACGGTTTCCGCTTGTAACTTTCGACTCGTCCGTTTCCGAACCAGGGATCCTTACCTCAAATTGATACATCTCTATCATCCTTGAAAGGTTGTAACATCGTAACGGAATCACCCTGTTTATGCATACATCTACAGGCGCCAGCGCCTATAACTCAGACACTCTGCAACGTCGTTGGATGACGTTTCAGGACATGGGTTCCTATTCAAACTATTGTGTACTCACCGCCCTGTAGAAGTTCTAGAAGTTTCTAACGGGAATTTCCGAACACGCTGTATACACGAAGCCAGTCGTAACATTTGATTTCTGAAATGAAAGAAGATAACGGTTTAACGTCACGTTTATGACGAAGTCATTAACGACTGAGCGCAAGTTCAGATGAGGAAAGGATATAGCAGGAAATCACGAAGTTCTTTTAGAGGAAGTACCCTGCCCCCGCCTTAAGCGACTTACGGAAACCACTGAAAACCTCAATCTCGATTCGTGGATGGGGGTTTCATCGGAGTGTGAGACACTTGGCTTACCATTGCGGCACCTCGCTCTGTTAATTACATTCGGATGGCGACTTTACTCCTCTGTCAAATATTTGTAGACGACGTAACAGTTCGGTTGCGTACGTATTTGCGTGAATATGAAGATTCGCGAATTGGATGAGGAAGAAGACGTACAGCCGGCTTGGCTATGGCGACGTGAGAGGCACATGCACCGCGAAATACGTGTAACAACTGTGAAACCCAATACTGGCCATTAAGCAGCGCGGAGCGGAGCGGCGCAGCCGGCTCGGGCACCTGTTGCAGCGGATTATGTGCCGACGGTACCTTTTTTTGCTGCGGCGCGCATCTCTTTCCAACTTAGGGGCAGTCGTGTAGCGGCATCTCTCTCGTTGAGCAAATAATGGTTATTCCAGCGCAGCCGAAGGCACGCAAAGTGGTGACGGGCCCCTGAGCTGATGATAATAATTTGTGCGTGGCCCGGCCGTCTGTTTACTCCGGCTCACCACGCATGCCCGGACCGGTTGGAACAGCCATCCCAATTCGCACAGCTCGCTCGTTTCGCCTCCGTGTTGTTTCTCCAGTTTCTTGTCAGCCATCCACTGAACAAATGGTTCGCTGCGTGCTTTCGTCACACGACCCGAGAACGTAGCTACAGACGCAATTTGTCTTCAGCTCTACAAACCAAACGTCTGAATGCATCGAGCCTCCGAAATGTAATATATAGCTACATTTATACATATATTCCTCAAACTACTACACGACGAGTGACAGAGGATGCTTCGTTGCAATAGTGGCGATTTTCTGCGCTATATCATTCGTGTATTCAGCAGGGAAGAATGACTGTCTGCCTCTGTACGAGACCCAATCTCTCTTGTGTTTTTCTCGTGGTAATCTTCCTCGAATACAGCTTGTGCAAATTTACTGAACAGCGTTTCGTAAGAACAACGTTGCCTTCTCTCCAAAGTTGGCCATTTAAATTTCCCAAGTATCTCTGTTACACTTCCGTAAGGGCTATCTATACTCACCTGTTACGATCCTTATAGCAGGTCTCTGAATTCGTTCGATGTCTGTTCTTATGTTTAGATTTACATGTACAATCTCTTCACGCTCAAAGTACTCCCCTCCCATTTATTCCAAAGGCGTTTACTTTGCCTCATAAAGAACGGTATTCTTGTGGACGTATTCGTAGCATTATGTGCCACATAAATGTGGGACACTTCTTTCGGAGTATCGTTCAGTTCGAGTGGTAATTTTAATTAAAAATAATCAGTGATGTCCAAATGTCATCCTTTCAGTACCCGAATTAATTTTAATTTTTAAATTAAGAAAAAAACTCTTGGAGTGATGTCTGGAAATTATGAAACGAGCGAACCTCTACTGCCAGTAGTTTTGCAGTTAAACCCTAATATGTGAATGTGTGCGACACCACTTGATATCACCTCCGCAGTCTCTGGCCATAGTAAACTGACAGACGACCACCACATCTGAGTCGGGATAAGCGTTTGCGATATTGTATTCAACACACTACAACATTTTCTCAGCTTGATTCAAAAGTTCAAACGTTTCCGTAAACATAATGCCTCCATTATGCAAAATTTTACGTCACGAACACTGTGCTTCTTTCCCTTCACATAACGATAGCCCGAAAAACAAACCTTATTTCGGCTGTGTGAAATAATGTGGTTACTCGAGTGATTATGACATGTGTAAGGGTTTCCCAGTGAAACTTCTGCAGCGTAGTCGAAACAAACTTAACAACTTGTGGGCTGACCTAGTTAACAGTTATGAGGATTACTTCTGAAATGATAAACCATTTACTTCCATTTCTACATGTGACCCGTTTTCATTTGACTGCCACTTATAGAATGAATAGCATCAACAAATGAGAATGATGGTTAGCGGTTAGTAACCCATCAACAGTGAAGTCACTAGAGACCGATCCCAAGGCTCCACAAGGAAATACGCCGTATCCCTTTTAAGGGAAACTCCCAGAAATTAGCTTTAAGCTGTTGAAGGAAACCACGCATAAACTCAGTATGGATAGCCAGACAAGGTCGTCCATGCCAATGCGAGTATAAAGTCTCACCAGTGCACCACCTCACGACAACAGGCCCACAAAGAAACGTCTCATTTCCGCTTTTTCGAAGAAGAACGGACTCAAATGACTCACAGGAATCATAAAGACAAGTAAATTGAAATACCTGGAGAAATCATTCAAGATGTAACAAAATTCCTAAGAGTCACAAATTTGCTGAGAAGCCTCTTTGACGAGCTACGGGATGGACAGAAGAACGATACTTCCTCAAGGAAGAGACATACATCTAGGTTCGAAGATATCTGTCGCTCTGAAATGAGTGAATCGACAAATGGTTCGTTCGTTCTATCTACTGTTATTTGAACAGGCCAGCCGATCGTGACAGACTAGTTCATCGTCCCATATTTTTAAAAACATCGACTACCACAATCGATTAAAAATGTGAAAACTTTCTACGGGCACTTTCAAGGTACTATGAGTAGCTCCTCACGACGAGAAAGACGCTAACCATAAAAAAACATGTTTGTCGTTATTGCTGAGGGTATACGCTGCGACTATAGCACTCTCTGGGTCATGTAGATGAGGCAGCGTAGTTCAATTTTCAAACCCGTGTTCGGCACGAGCAGAGCTGAATTCTCAATGTGATCATACGACCGCCAGTTTTCCCACGGCTTGGCTTAATCACCCTAGTCCGGCTCGTTAGCTAAGTCACGAGCGACTCATCCACAAAGGCCAATCCAGACTGAATCGTCTGAGATGGCCCCACACCGATACGACATCGTAATGTCAAACAAAAATGAGCTAAATATTTCAGCATTGTGGGACGACGAAATGCGATTGTTTCTTAATAAGAAACTCGAGCATGACTGTAAGATGACGCAGGGATGTAGTTACCGAAAGCCATCACGTTGCTGCAAAGCCAGGAACGGCACAGAATCTGACGCCGGCGATTTGATGTCATTACTGTAATGCCGGCTGTTATTTACATTCGTTCGTGTTCCGAAACAGCCCTGGCCCGGGCTGCTGGTAAATAATACGTTGCTGCCTAAATGGCGGTCTCGTTAACACAAGTTAAGTGGCCGCCACGGCATTTATGTAAAGCTCCCTCCACCGGACCCTAAAACTCATCCTAACCACAAATTTCCTCTGATTTCACATGCTCCCATCTTCTTCAAAAGTTCCGATTTCGGAAATGCCTGCATTTCTTACTCATGAGCGTTTTAGTTTGTGTTAAGTGTAACGGCATAGTAACCAATTTCTTTATATAGGGGATATCAGAATATGTCACAGAGAATTCCATATTGAATGACAGGCGCAGTTGACGACTTCTTTCATTCTTCAGGATAGCAAACGTGCGGTCAGCATTCTGAAATTCGAATTAACTGATTTCTTCTACGAAACCACTGTTGACTCTTTTAAAACGTTAGGGTCATCCATCTGCTCTACGACAGAAAGCGGAGAATTACATTGCCTGGTAAAAGAAAGTGAAGCACCCGAAGAGGAAGTGGCAACGAAATGAGACTGAGAGGGTGTGTGATGTTATTTTAGTGATTACTAAATCGAATCAGATTTACAGAATTTGACAGCATCGGCCCACTTATCAGTACGTTGTTGTGCCCTCTCTGGCCCACATGTATGCAGTGACTCGATTCTAAGGCACGTCATAAAGCCGTTGCATTCTCTCTGAGGCAAGCTGGCCCACGGTCGTAACTGCTCGCCGATATCACGGCACTAGGATAGAGCTGACGTCCAAGCTGATGCCACCCATGTCCTATCGTGGACAAATATTGGGACCTTGCTAACCACGGGAGCACCAAGGCATCACACAGAAAATTCACAGATATACGTTACCTGTGTGGACGAGTGTTGTCCTGTTGAAAAATAGCGCCACGGTACAGTCGTATGAGTGGTAACACGTGACGGTGCACGGTGTTCTTGACGTACCGTTGTGGTGTTAGGGTTTCCTCAGTCACTACCAGCCGTGACCTGAAGTAATATCCAATGGTTCCCCACACCATGACGCCAGTAGTAACACCACTGTGCCTCTCCAAACCATCAAACCAGTGGAAAAAAGGTACTCTCCCCATGTGCCGCCATACTGGCTGACGATGGTCATGTGGGATGGTGTAGATCCGCAATTTATCACTGAATTCAGTGCGAAGCCATTCATCAGCAGTTCATGCTTCCCAGTTTCGCCACCACTCCAGTCGCAGCCGTTTGTGTTGTGGTGTTAACGGCAGCCCACACATCGGACGGCAATTCCCTAGCCAGACAGCCGCTATTCTCCAATAAATGGTGTAGAATCACATAGGATGTTGCAGAGAGCTGTTCTCGGATGACAGGCGCAGATATGAGAGGGTTACGATGTGGTTGGTGCACAATGCAGTGACCCTCCCTTGTAGTGGTCAGACGTAGTCGGCCGGAACCTGGACGAGTGTGCCCGCCCTCAAGTTCCCATTCAGTCCAACATCAGATCACTGCCGTATATGAATGTCACTCAAATCTCTATGTTACACGATTCTACCATCCGGCCAGATGAAAACCCACAATGAGTCTCCTTTCAAACTCTGTCAGGTGCTGATAGCGCTGTCTCATATGAATACGCGGCATTTCTGCGTCCTACACTGATCACCCAACATCTGACGCTGTTCCAGCCCTTATATACCCAAACAAGCGTGGTAACAGCACTGATAACGAACAACACAAATGCACTCTGACGGCCGTTCCGCCTGTTACAGAGAAATGCAACTCTAGTCAGTTAGTCCGCAGCTCGTGGTCTCGCGGTCGCGTTCTCGCTTGCCCAGCACGAGGTCCCGCGTTCGATTCCCGGCGGGGTCAGAGATTCTCACCTGCCTCGAGATGACTGGGTGTTTGTGTTGTCCCCATCATTTCACCATCATTCATGAAAGTGGCGAGATTGGACTGAGCAAAGGTTGGGAATTTGTACGGGCGCTGATAACCGCGCAGTTGAGCGCCCCACAAACCAAACATCATCATCAGTCAGTTACATTTCCAAAGGAATTAATGACATTGGCTGCGAGTGGGCATATACTCGTATTTATATCAGTGTGGAAAGTTGAAAATTTGTGTTGGACCAGGATTCGAACTTGGGTCTCCTACTTACTAGGCAGATGCTCTGACCACTAAGCCATCCAGACAAAGTGGCCACCGCAACTGCATGGACTACCCTTGCACGCCTCCCGTCAAACAAAAATTCTCAGCTTATCCAAACACAACTAATGTAGTTCCCCTTGCCCATTACCTCATTACCCGTGGCATTTCTACGATTCCTGTAAGGCTTCCGGTCTGGCGTGCATCCGCACTGAAGAGATCATTGACAATCTTCGCTTTAATTATATATATGTGTTGTCTGTTTTTCGTGCATGTCCGAAAGAGCAGATACCATTTTGATTCACCAGCAACTATGAATTAAGACATAAAGGAATCACAGACATTGGCTGCGAGTGGGCATTTATTTAAGCCAACGGAAAATGTCCGAAAGAACAGACACGGACTACCCGAGTTGTGATGGCCACTGTAACCGGATTGCTTAGTGGTCAGAGTATATGCCCAGTAAGCAGCAGACCTGGGTTCGAATCCCAGTCTGGCATAAATTTTCAACTTTCCCCATCCATTTGAGTCAATATCCACTCGCAGCCAATGTCCCTAATTCCTTTCTGTCTTAATTCACAATAGCTGCTGGATCAAAATGGTGTCCTTTCTTTCGGACATGTTCGAAAGCACTGACAGCACATACATATTTACATACTCGCCAATGTTATGTACGTGCACGAAGTTGCGTTGATATTCGACCATGTCTTCCGGGTTCTCCACTTTATTTTATCAGGCAGTGCATCTCGCTGCATCCGTGGTAGACACCTAGTGAAGGTGGTTTGTCGTTTTCTTCCTCCGATCACCGTACGCAATGTGTCAGGCGTATAGGTAATTGTGTAGTGTAAATCATTGTAGTGTGTATTAATGTTGCGCTTAAGATATTATGAGTGAATATCAAAATGTAATGAAACGACAAGAAAAAGCACCATGTCGGTAAATATCTGTAAAGGAAGTTGTTCCTCATTAGAAGTTATCTTAAGAGTTTAATACAGGACCCCTCCTCCATGATGCCGGCGATGAATTTTATTTCCGACGACAGTTACCTATGGGTTCTCGCACTGCTACTTTTCAGGGGCTTTTTCTCTCACTCACGTAATACTGCTTCATTTTACAATGTTCTTAGCTTTTTCACGTAAACATACCGCTTTTAAGAAGTTACTTAACTCTATTATCAAGCGAGTTGTGCAGTACTTAAGGCACTAGACCCTTACTTCGTACGACCATTCCTTCGTAGATTCTACGTGGTTGCCCTAATTCACTGAACTCGCATGTTATAAGGAAACGATGATGGCCTATTTTCGGCTCTGTCGTTGTATAGTCAGAGTTTGTGGCAAACCTATGGTTTCAAAGATTATGGGGCGTTTATCTCCAAGCTTCCTTCCGTCTGATTGAAGTTCCCAGGTAAAACACACGGCTTGTATGTGCAGATTTACAGCAGTCGAGAACTATACATCTGCAGTTATATTCGTAACTTAACGGCTACATTAGACCCTTATATGTGACAGTATTCAGATAATTTTCCATAAGCTAAAAATTCAGTCTTAATCTCTTCTCCAATTTCTATTCGTATTTTATAGACGCGAAACTGCACTGATAAAAGTAAGTAGTCCTTGTCGAATGCTTTGTGCAAAGTACTGTAAGAACTGTGTAGCTCCATTTCGCAATTAACAATGCAGTAATTTTTAGTCTCTCTATTTCTCCACTTCGAAATAGATTTTTCTATGTCATCACGATTTCATTTCATCTATTCCGTCAGAAATTCAAATTCGTGTTCCAGCTTTAGCTCCGTTCGAGCTATAAACTTTAATTTCAGTATTAGCACAGGAAGATAGTTTGAGTTTTCGTGCTACACAATGATTAATACAACAGTTATACGGTATGTAATATTCCTGCTTATAAGGTCCCATCAATTGCGATAAGGAGTGAAGTCTATAAACATCAGTCGTTCGTGTCAGAGACAAAGAGAGACAAAGTAAAAATAATTTTAAATAAAAGAAGAAAACACGACCATCATAAATCATTCTCCACCACTGTTTTATTCTTTTTTGGGGAGGAGCGATAAAGTATAAACGGGATGGCTTAAACTGAAAACAGCAAGAAATTTTATAGCGCAACTGTACTCCTTAAAAACTATTAGCCTGAATCTCGTTCACAGCCATTAACAAAGCTGATTCAAAAGTTTGTATAGCCTGTTGTTAACCTTTTAAGCGAGGACTGCTATTATTTAAAGAAAGTATTCTGCCTCGAAACACTATTAAAGATGCTTTCGTAACTTGCATCTGAAGATCTTGTTAGTCAGCCATTTGCGATGATGTTCTCAAATTTCCATTAAACAATACAAGAAAATTAAGAAGCCATTACGTTAAACCTGTTCGGAGTAGGCCACCCAGGAGAAGAAAGGTTAGCGACCGGTGGAGTTGCAGAAACCTTGACCAGCGAGACAGACCCACCATTCATTGGTACATCGACAAGTGCTTCTTGGCCATCGCCTTCGGGGCGTGTCCATCAAAGCTCAGAACAGGGAACGTCTACGTAAAAAGAAAAAAGAAATAAAATACGATTCCGTTTTGCTTTTACCCTATCACATACGTCGTAATATTTGTTTTGCCTCAGGCACCTAGAAGCAATACGGAATATTACGCGTCCCTATGTCTGTGGTTTAACATCATCGGGTGAATACCAGAAAAACCGTGCGGAAAACCGACAGCAACGAATTTAAAAATTACCACTGAACTCAGGCGCAGCTTATGTTCCCGAGTAAGAAAGAATAGCATGTCAACATTGGGCTAAGTTGGTAGCAGCATTGCCACTCAAAAACTTCTCATGGTGCATTGGAACGAACAGGAGGGTGCTGAGGAAAGTATCTCATTACTATTTCATGACTTCTTGCGAGCAAACACTACGTGAGCTAATACGCTGCCCTTCATGCAACTTTGAATGGTATTTGCGTAGTGCACACCGCATTAGCGTAAGGTTTCCTGGAAACAGTTTTAAATAAATTACCTCTTGCACAAGGACCACTTTGTTGACGACGTTAATATTAATCACAATGAGCACAGCAAAACTTTCAGAAGCTTCATCTTGTACCTGACAGACAACTCAAAAACTGATAAAACATGTTTTTCATCCGAGCACTTGTGAAATGACTAAAAATAAAAATAAATCTTTCATATTATTACGTAGTTGATATTTTTAATGTGTTTGTGGATCTTATATGCACAGCGCGAACATGTTTTAGGTTCATTTGCATTCGTTTATCATTTACAGATGAGGAAACTTCGTTATCCACGATTTTTTTAGTCGCTTTCTTGTTATTGGGGCGTTAATCGACATATGAAAACAGCGGGTAACGCAACAAATGCTATATGGCCTTCAGTGCATAATAAATAGTCTAATAAATAGAAATAACTTAATTCATTCCATTATATCAGTTGGAAGATTTAGTCAGTTAAACCCTTTCGCTGACTAAAAATTAGGAATCGACTTGAGGTTTGCCGATAACAGACTGAAAAAACTATATACATGTTCACTGTAGTGTAGCAGACTTTAGTTCGTTTCTGTGTAACTGACGCAAGGCAACCTGAAGCGTCTTCCATTGTACGACGCAGAGAGCAGAAAAGAACAAAGAAATCATTTTTATCTTAGTTTGAAGGTTTCGGTGAAGAGCACGTACCCACCATTTACGCATCCAGAGGAAACCGGAAGAGGATAATTAGAAGATCAACAGAAGTGGATAAAGGAACATGCTGCTGCCTAACAGTATCTCTGATAAGTGGAAACAAATAAAGAGCATTGCAGTTGAACGGAAGAGGTTTGCACATCGAGCTCCACATACGTGCTCACTCGTGCCATTGGTACCGAACAATAGCAGGTTTGTATCTGCGCAGATCTATATGGCTTGCCAGTGCTTTATGATTGCCTCGAATTGTGCATATGAAGAGAGTGAGGTGCAAGCAACAAAAGCAGCGACCATTATTTATTTTGTGAGCCGGCCGCGGGCGCACACTCCTTGCTCTCTACAAAGCCCTCTATTAACAGCGACAAAGAATTTTATATCCCTGTGAGTCTGAATTCTTTCTACGACGCTCGTTAAGGTTCAGATAAAGCCTGACCTGTAATACAGGGAAAACAGTAACCGGCAGTAAATGAAACAGGTCCAATGGGAATTTAATTTTCAACTTTTCTTAATTGTATTACTTTAAGACGACGTCCAAAAGAGCTAACTATAATTTTCTAGGAATCTGTTGAGACAATTGTCTCAGTCTAAACGTTTACTTAATATCCATTCGGTATTCAGTACGCTGACGACAACAAAACATGCTCAAGTGTAAAAAAGTACGGAAACGGTACACGCAGGGAATTTAATTAAGAAGCAAATCCTGCGACATAAGACAAATAAAATTATCGAATCGAATCTGAAGTATCCTCAAGATATTCACTGGATAGAATTCAATGGAATATAAAATCGTCCCACCTTTCACTATCCAATGTTGCTTATTTTCCGTAAATGAAAGACGCCATTTAAACGCCTGAATTTTTTAATTCACATTTCCTGTTTCCGATAGTGTCTGCTGACGGTATTCGAGACTGCGGAAGAATTCAGATACGTCTTTTCAGTTAAGTGATATAAACATAAATCATCTGACTGTGTATTTACCGCCGGCCGGAGTGGCCGAGCGGTTCTAGGCGCTACAAATGGGTCAAATGGCTCTGAGCACTATGGGACTTAACATCTATGGTCATCAGTCCCCTAGAACTTAGAACTACTTAAACCTAACTAACCTAAGTACATCACACACATCCATGCCCGAGGCAGGATTCGAACCTGCGACCGTAGGAGTCGCGCGGCTCCGGACTGAGCGCCTAGAACCGCTAGACCACCGCGGCCGGCTCTAGGCGCTACAGTCTGGAACCGCGAGGCCGCTGCGGTCGCAGGTTCGAATCCTGCCTCGGGCATGGATGTGTGTGATGTCCTTAGGTTAGTTAGGTTTAAGTAGTTCTAAGTTCTAGGGGACTGATGACCTCAGAAGTTAAGTCCCATAGTGCTCAGAGTCATTTGAACCATTTTTTGTGTAATTACCATTTTAAGGTACAAAGTTTCTTGAAAAATGAAATTGTAATAGTGCCCGAAAAACTTTCACGAACTTAGATACAGTAAAACTGATATTACGCACGAAACTACTTCTTATCGTTCGCTGTACATGAAAATATTGCGTAAACAGTCGTAGTAGAGCGGAAGTGAAATACTTCAAAGATTACTGTTCTGTGTGTAATGTATACTGATTAGTCAGAACATTATGACTATTAAGTCATAGAGTGTCAGTCCTACACTGATTCCGGAAAAAGTAGTATTTCATTTTTACGTGGTTTCTACAATAACTGGATTGTGATGTCTACGAAAGGGTTAGGCACTCCCGTAAATTACGAAGTATCTATTTTGTTAGCTCTCGGCGAAGGCTGACCTTGCAGCCTAGGCATACTTTGTAAGCGGCGGTTAGTGCCAGCAAATCAAACATCATGTGTACACAGCGGTTGGTGCCTGTGAATGAAACGTCGTTACTATAAGCGCTGTCCAAATGCTACCTAATATTTTATAACATCCCACGCAAATGACATATACTAACAGTGTTCGTTTCTTAGTGTGCTTGTGGTTTCAGAGAGTATCAATATTTTAGCACATTAATACTCGCTAAAGAAAAAGACAGCATAGGGACTTCCAAATGCCATACGGTACGGAAATAAACCACCCTCACGGCAGTCGCTCCTGTAGGTTCCTGCAGACAGGCAATTTGGAGGTGAAGCTTCGCTCTGGGCAACCACGGGCACGTCAAGCACACATACAACGTACATGAGTTACATTCCAGCGTTTCTTCGGATAGCCTCACGGGAGTATGTGTCCTTAAGGTAACCGGGAATCGAGTCCTCAGGAAACGTTTACCGTTGGACCCATAACCAATGCAGTTGCTGAAAAGGAAATGCAGTTTTTTGTGAATATTTCTGAGCATTTAAACATTGTGGTGATTTCAGACCAACTCATTTTTCCCTTATGTGGTATAACAAACAAATATAATACTTGTGTCTGTGACGACACCAATCCAGTCTCTGTAAGAGCAATGGTTAATGAGAACCCTAAGGTGAAAATGTGGTACTGTTTGATGGTTGACCGCATTATTGGACCATACTGTATCATTAAGTCTATCAGTTACATTAACATGTTGTAGCTGTATACGTCACCACAGTTAGCTGACAAGGAACCGACAAGATGTTGCGTCACCAACAAGACTACTGTATGTGAAAGCGCTTGGAAGCGCTTCCAGGCAGAGGTGGCCCCGTCTTCCTGGTCATTCGACGTTAAGCTCTAGGACTTTCAAGAGATATGAGAACACCTAGATGAAAGGGTACGTAAGGTGCATGGATGACATTAGAAAGCAAGCAGCAACAAAGCATCTGGATTTGTATAGCTGAAGACCGAAATTCATCGAGAAGTCTGTAAGAGGCCGTTATCCAGCAATTCCTGAAGCTGCTGATGGTTAAAGTTGTCCGATCTTCGGACAGAATAAACTAAAGGTTATAGATTTCTGAAAACTCAGCATTTATACAAATTATGAATATTCTAGTAATTATTTCTCGCCCGCAAGTATTTCAGCGTGATACTCAAATATAAACGACGCCTGGAATTTTCGCCTCGTCAACAAGGGAAGGACTAAATACATCCTCTTCGTCGGGAATGAAACCGACTACTGTTGATGCTGTTTATGCATGCATTATCTGTCGTTGAGGTAGCCGAACAGATCGTTTAGATTTCAGAATCCATTAAAGCGAAAGCTTGTGTGATTATACTGAACAGTCCCACAAATTTCCTCGTAGCGGTTCTTGTTCTACACTCCATAAACGAACAGTTACGGAGTGCAGCTGCTTCAGTTATGGACAACATTCACTTATTACACGTTGGTTATTGCAGAGAAGAAAACAACAAGCAGCCTGCTTTATTCTTTTAAATCGTACAACTTTGCACGCTTCCCCGCTAACTCCATTTTGTGGCTATGGGTATTACTGCAGTTAGCGGAGGATATCAGGAAGCCTTATATGTAGGGTGATAATTATTGAACTGTATGAAAAAAAGTAAATTAGTTACAAACTACGGCATGCAAACACTTTATTCAAGATATAAACGTCACTGCAGATATTCGGATTTAGGTTATGACATGTTCGATATGCGTGTCATCATTGGCAATGATGTGGCGCAGGCGAATAGCGGAATTCTGCTCGACCTGCTGACGTGTCGGCACATCGATGCTGTCTACGACCTCTTGAATGGCTGTTTTCAGCTCAGCAATGGTTTTGGGTTTATTGCTATACACCTCGTCTTTAATATAGCGCCACAAAAAGGAGTGGCTTGTGATCAGATCCGGAGAATATGGCGGCCAATCGATGCTCATGCAAGTGGCCTCTGGGTACCCCAGAGTCAGAATGCGGTCCCCAAAGTGCTCCTCCAAGACATCAAACGCTCTCCTGCTTCAGTGGGGTCGAGCTCCGTCTTGCATGAACCACATTTTGTCGAAATGAGTGTCACTTTGGATAATGGGGATGAAATTATCTTCCGAAACCTTCAAGTACCGTTCGGTAGCCATCGTCCCATCAAGGAATGTCGCACCGATTATTCCATGACTGGACATTGCACATAACACAGTCACCCACTGACGGTGAAGAGATTCTCGATCGCGAAATGCGGATTCTCGGTCCCCTAAATGAGCCAATTTTGATTATTGATGAACTTATCCAAATGAAAGTGGGCTTCGCTGCTAAACCAAACCACACAGCCCATGTTAATTCCCATCATGCCCCGCGACCAACTGTGCAGTTTGAATGTCCTAACCCAAACCGTTCAGAAGTTATGATTATTTTATTTCATATGGTTCAATAATTGTCACCCTGTATATAAGGAGCTTTTTCGAACAAACTAATATCCGTAACATTACTCAAGCCCTATTAACAGAAACACAATTCGAGTCTTAAAATGTAAATGATATTGTGAGATGATGTCCAATGTTTCAGTAAAAACCAGTTGCAGTAAAAATATGTAGACTGTCGCACAATAATTGCAATTACGATTGTTCGTCTGACATATTAACATCATAAAGAACTACTAGACCCGAACAATAAACATGTCGCAAGTTCTTTAAATCGAGTTCCCGTTAGTTAATTGTCTATTTTGTACCGTACAAGCAGTTTCCGTGCCATCAGCAAAGCTATTAAATTCAGTTACCTATCCACGGTTAATCAAATTCACTGTCACTTATATTCTGTAGCAAAGTACTTCTTGTTTTAAGTCTGAAAACGCATCGCATTCTAGACAAAAATATCTGTTGCTGTAATTATCCAACATTTCAAGTTACATTCTCATAGCTGCTTTGTTCCCTTTACTGCTTCCCTTTAGCTAAGAAGCTCTCTGCAGTAAAGCCACAGCGTTTGAACTATCCTTCGCAAATTGGAAGACAAATTTACCTAAAGCGAATAAAAAAGCGCGACTACCACATTAACTATTACTTTACTCCTGCGATATACCGCAACAATGCAATCGTTCTCAGAATGAATTCTGTAATGGTGCATCTAAATATGCAAAAAGGAATTTCTTGCCAGCGAAAAAAAGGCCTATCTCGCCGTTTCCGAAGTAACGGAGTATAACAATGTTCATAGGCTTTTTTATAGGGCAATTTTCTGCATATTACTGACGTATTAAGGTGGAGCAAAACGATGAGGAGAGAACGAGGGAGCTGATGAATATCGCAGCTCCGCCCTAACGGTAGTGAGTATGTAGTAACTACCGTCAAGCACATTCAATTCTGGCGTGCGTCTTATCTCGCTGCCTCACCCATCTGGAAATGCCGAGCATTCTTGGAGCCTAACAAGAAGCACACGCCGGCTACCGCAGACAAACGCTGACTCATCAACATTCTATGTAAAACGCGGTTAATCAGAGACGCTTAGTTCCGCCGATACGGTGTGACTAGAGTGTCCAGGTCCAAAACGGTTTACGCGAATAGTACGATTCAGATGCCTTTAGTGTGTGGGTGACCTACGTGTATGAACGACGCTCTCGTTATTGTGTAGTAATCTTCATAGTATGAATGCCGAGTGTTTCCAGTACAGTTTACTACCGATAGTTGTAGATAAGTTTTTTGGTCTCTATTACTAGAAACTTTATTGTTCAGAGGAATAATGAACAACCAAATTACTTCTGTCCTTATAGATCTCGATTACATTTGTTCCTATAGGCATAGGCTTTCCACAAAAGCAGGTCGCTAGTGCTAACTAAGATCAACAACACCAATTGAATGTGATCTGCCACAAGCCCACTGTAGGAGGATCTCTTTCTCTTCTTCTCCCTTTCACTCATGTTGGGTCTATGTAACTCAGACACGCTGTGGGTTTAACGTCTTTGAAAGTGAAGACTTATATGTTTTAACAAAAGTAAAAGAAAAGACAGAAGAATTGGCTTTAACATCTCGCCATCTGTAGGTAATTATAAACAGTGTTACTTGGATACGACGAGGATGGGACAGGACGTAAGCTGTATCCCTTTCAGAGGGACTGTTCGGCCATATGACAGAAGTGAGTTAGGACACCAACAGAAATCCTCGATCGAACTGGGATACTAACTTCGCTCCTTGCTAATGCGAGCTCAGTGCCTAAACACACAGCCACTTCGCTTGGCGGACAAAAGTGGACACACAAACTTGTGAAAGGACACTATACATTTCCGTGATCTGGTGCTTTAGAACAGAATCGATCACGTGTTTTCAGAGTTCTACTCTAAATAAATATGAATCCCCAAATCTAGATAAATGATGCCTATTTTCCTTTTCAGTTTTTGCAATCAGGTTAAACTTTCATGAGAAATGATCGAAATGGCTTCTCACCAGCGAAGGGACGCGAAGGGTAGGGCACGAGATTGATATTCGATGCCATCGCTGTTCATATTCGTGACTCGCCGTCCCCATGTAGTATTTCCGTGGTGTCGCTAAATCCTACATTATTCCTTAAAAAATATAGTGACCGGTTTCCTTGCAGAACTCGGTCTAATCGAACAGCTGGTCCGTTAATAATAATCTCTATCCCATCAGGGACAGTACCAAAGACATCTACGTCAGTAACTGGATTTCCTTGGGTTTCATTACAGACGTACGTAGTAAATCTAATGGTGAGACTTCAGGAGACTACAATAAGAACACTAATTATTTTAACATCCAAAGAGAATGCCTCCAATGAATCTAAGGGAAATTAAGGTTGAACATTCCTTCCATGGTGAGATCTTTGGAGATGGCATTGTTTTTGCGTTTTGCACTTGTGTTTTACTTTTTGAGTCTGTAGCAAGTGTCATCACAGTGGAACGTAGTCAGTTAAATTAAGATCCTTCCCTGGTAGCTGAGTGGTCAGCGTGACGGAATCTCGTGCCTAATGGCCCGGGGTCGATTCCCGACTGGGTCGGAGATTTTCTCCGCTCAGGGATTGGGTGTTGTGTTGTCTTGATCATCATCATTTCATCCCCATCGACAAAAAAGTCGCTGAAGTGGTGTCAACTCTAAAGACTTGCACCAGGCGAAAGGTCTACCCGTCGGGAGCCCCTAGTCACACGGCATTTCCGTTAGTTAAGAATTTGTTGAGAAATATGTTGCAATTTGAGTCTATGTTTGTTTTAATAAGAAGGAGTAAAAACATACTGAAAATCAAATTTGATAGAGATAGTACTAACGAAATTGAGGTAGCAAACTTACGCAAAATTAATATAGAAAAGATGTTAACACTGGGTTCGCGCTGGTGAGGAAAGTTTTCTGTAACAATAGGTATTTGCGTAGCATTTAATCGCGTTAAAGCAACTTGGAAGAAAATAGTAGTCTAGTTTGGAGAAATGAGAATCGCTTGAAATGTGTTATTACAAAAGTAACAACACTGCTGCCAAAATAGTGGTACGAATACATGTCAATGAACAGCGGAACATGTGTTCGAAAGAAAAAGATTGGAATCTCTAATAAAAATTGTTGATGCTGTCAGCATCAGCATGTATCCATAGTCGATGATACTGGCCTTAGATAAGGATAAATAAGAGAATATATCAAAGGATGGAAAGGTAAGATACATACACAGAAAAATATATACAATGATCGAAAGGGAACCCTCAAAGTAAATTAGTACAATCGATTAATTTAACTCAAGTTTGAACATTTCGGACTTAAAAAACTTAAACACTTAAAAAAATAAACTTTCATTTTCGCACAGTCGGCGAGTAGTTATCTTAAGATGATGTAGATTCCTATTTGTAAAATATGGGATGTTATTCGTCTATCAAAGTCCAAAGCCTTTGCTTCGGTAGCATATAATTTGAAAGGAATACTGTGGTTCAACGTACCGTCGAAGGCGTGGTCGTTAGAGACGGAACATAAGCTTGGTTTGGGGAAACAGGCCGTGTCATTTTCAGAGCCATCATCCCGGTATTTGCCTTAAGCGAATTAGTAAAATAACGAAAAACGTAAATCTGGATCGCTGGACGGCGCTTTGAAGTCCACGACTGCAAGTCTCGCACTACCATGATGATGATGATGTTTGGTTTGTGGGACGTTCAACTGCGCGGTCTTCAGCGCTCATACAAAGTTCCAATTTTTTCACAGTCCAATCTAGCCACAGTCACGAATGATAAGGATGATGATGAAACAATGAGGACAACACAAACACCCAGTTCCCAGGCAGAGAAAATCCCCAACCCCTCCGGGAATCGAACCCGGGACCCCGTGATCCAGAGGTAGCAATGCTGGCCACTAGACCACGAGCTCGCACTACGACCATTCACTAGATTCATATATGCAATCTCAGGGAAATAGCGAAATAGAGTACTAAATAGACGCTCCTCATCTGATGAAGTCAAAGTCACAAAATTTCCTAAATAAACTATTTATGACGTTAGCGGTAAAAAGTTACGTTTGCAGTTTATTTTATTATAACTGCTAGGAAGTGCAGTTGAACGGAATGGACAGTGCCTTGAAAGACAAAAGCAGAACAAGGGTCACAGACTTCAGTACAATTAAATCAAGCGATGCTGAGGGAAGTAGATTAGGAGAAGAGGCACTAAAAGCAATAGATGAGTTTTGATATTCGGTCAGTAAAATAACCGATGATGGGCGATGTAGAGAGGATATGAAACGTAGACTGTCAATGGCTAGAAAAGCGTTTCTAAAGAAGATAAATTTGTTAACATCGAATATAAATTTAAGGGTTAGGAAGTCTTTTCTGAAAATATTTGTCTGGAGTTTAGTCTTGTATGAAGATAAACGTGGACGATAAGTATTTCAGGCCGGCCGGTGTGGCCGAGCTGTTCCAGGCGCTTCAGTCTGGAACCGCGCGACTGCTACGGTCGCAGGTTCGAATCCTGCCTCGGGCATGGATGTGTGTGATGTCCTTAGGTTAGTTAGGCTAAAGTAGTTCTAAGTTCTTGGGGACTGATGACCTCTGATGTTATGCCCCATAGTGTTCAGAGACATTTGAACCATTTTTGAAGTATTTCAGACAAGAAGAGAAGCTTTTGAAATGTGGTGCTAATGGAAGAATGCTGAAGTCTATATGGGTATAATGCGTAATTAATGAGGAAGCACTAAACAGAATTGGAAAGAAAAGAAATTTGTGGTATAAGTTGACTACAAGAATGGATCGGTTGGTACGACACATGCTGAGAAGTAAAGGAATCGTCAGTTTAGTTTTGGGGGAAAGGGGGGGGGGGGGGTAAAACTTCAAAGGCAGGTCAGGCAGGTTCAAATGGATGTGAGTTGCAGCAGTCATTCGGAGATGAAGAGGCTTACATAGAACAGAGAGGCCTGGAGAGCTGAATCATACCAGTCATCGGACTGAAGACCACAGTGAACATAATCGAAGTATTGGAAGTCAACGCGGATGGTGGTAAGAATAATACGTTTTCTCAGAATGTCCTTTTTTAGAGAGCAGTGAAACATAAAAAACAGTGATGGCTAATTTGGTGGAGTGATATCTGTAGCACGCAGCGTTAATGCACGTAGCTTATAAAGCGTGTCGCACTAGTAGCAGGTGCTTAGCGAGCGACGGCAGTTATGTGGCTAACATGTTGTTCGCCTGTAACTAATTACTGGGAAGCTCTATGAAACCTGAAAGACAGCCACATTCAGCCAAGCCGTGGCCGTCTGAAAGGTCAAGGACCGCAGCTGCTCCCCATCTAAAATAACTTAGGGAGATTGAATTCTCCTCTGTTTTGAATAACTCCTTCCTCCGATTTGAGATACTAACAAAAATTGAAAGTAGGCAACCATACGATCACTGGAATTCGGTTTTTGACTAAAAACGAGTCAAGTATGTAAACAAATGATCTGTCTCATTCATTTCAACTAATTGCTGAAATGTGTCCTGAAATAGGGACGCCCAGCCAAAATTTTGCGTTGTGGAATATTGAAGTTTTTAGAGAAACAACAGCCCTCTGAGAGAAGAATAGGGGAAGAAATTAGTTGTGACGGCGAACGTGCTGATTTCACAAGAAGTTTGACACTTTATTGCAACCGATGTAGTTTCAGTATTGCATTTAGTGACGAAATAGTTCACGGATGAACGGGTGGATGTTGGTGTCCAACGGGCACAATATTTCGCAAACTACTACGTTGGCATTTTCACATGGGCTACAGAGAGTTCGTCAGCGCACCTCATGGTGGCAATAACGTGGACGCTTGCCGAAATATTGTGTCCGTTGGACACCGACATACGGCCGTTCACCCGTGAACTATTTCGTTAAGAATTACCCTGGGAGAAGCTGAAGAATCCCAATACGTTTAATGATATACTCACAATAATATCCGTTGAAATAAAGTTACTACTGTTACCAATATGAATATACTTGCGTATAATGATGTTCACTGACGCAAATTTGGATTGACGAGCGCCCAAAGTAATTTTTAACAGAGTACCCGATATCAGTGTGTACCTATGATGGGTACCTCAATGATACACATTTGCAAAGAGATGTATAAAAATGCTTTGTCTAAATAGGTCCGAAGCATCATTTAGCCGCCTAAATGGAATTGTTTAACAAAAACACTTAAGACAGACCACAGCAGCAGAGGAACCCCACCCATCCTGGATACAAAAGAAATTGTTTACGAGACAGCTATGTGACCTACACTGAAATACATCTCAAGAGTGTGGGACATGTATCACGTTGAAGCGATGGGCGCCATCTAGCGTTTAGAAAGGACTGTGTGAATAATCACAGTTTGCTTAGCGGGAGTCTCTAAGAGAAAAGCTGAAAAATCTCGATTGACAGAAAGTTGATAAGTCCAACATTTCGCGAAAGCCAGTTCGTAAATGTTCAAGAACTGAATTTAATGACAGAATCTAGTTATTCTTCAAGTCCTACATTTCGGTACCACTTTGAAAATAAACTTAGGTAAATAACATTTCGCACAGAGGCATTCGAGTATCCTTCCCACACTCCACCATACCAGATTTTGTTGCTGAGATAACATTATTTTGGTTTCAGCTGAATGTAGTTAAAAGTATATGAGGATTTTGTTCTGTTAGTTTTATCATACCATGATTTCGATTAGATTACAGAGTAGCTTAGAGCTTAGAGATTGAAAATCAAATTCTTAAATTCATGGACGCAATGTTGTACACTTCATTAGATTTAAGAAAATCAATGGCCTCTAACAATAGGATTACTGAGCCACAACTGGAAACGATCGTGTATAATTAAATAGGAAGTAGCTATACATGGAAATATTGTGTAGAATTATTGCACAGTCTCAGTTGTTCGTAATGCAAACGGCAGGCTTCATTCAGTGCTCGGGCAGAACAATAGACAACACTACAAATCCTATGAAAGAGATTGCTTACAAAACACTTGAATGACGGGTATTTGATTACTGCCCAAGATTCTACAATTCATATCACAGCGGGAAGGCTCAGAAATGGTTCGCCGGCCGGTGTGGCCGTGCGGTTCTAAGCGCGTCAGTTCGGAACCGCGTGACCGCTACGGTCGCAGGTTCGAATCCTGCCTCGGGCATGGATGTGTGTGATGTCCTTAGGTTAGTTAGGTTTAAGTAGTTCTAAGTTCTAAGGGACTGATGACCTCAGAAGTTAAGTCCCATAGTGCTCAGAGCCATTTGAAAAATGGTTCAAATGGCTCTGAGCACTATGGAACTTAACTGTTGAGGTCATCAGTCCCCTAGAACTTAGAACTACTTAAACCTAACTAACCTAAGGACATCACACACATCCATGCCCGAGGCGGGATTCGAACCTGCAACTGGAGCCGTCGCGCGGACAGCGGGAAGGGTTACAAGCTAGAATCACTGGCAAATTATGTTTATGTTCGTCGAGGTTTGCATGACGTAAGAAAAGATACAGGTGATTACCATTATTTTTGTGGGTATTAGTCTACTCTCTCTCTCTCTCTCTCTCTCTCTCTCTCTCTCTCTCTCTCTCTGCCGTCCGGAGTGGCCGTGCTGTTCTAGGCGCTACAGTCTGGAACCAAGCGACCGCTACGGTCGCAGGTTCGAATCCTGCCTCGGGCATGGATGTGTGTGATGTCCTTAGGTTAGTTAGGTTTAATTAGTTCTAAGTTCTAAGCAACTGATGACCGCAGAAGTTAAGTCGCATAATGCTATAGTGCTCAGTGCCCATTCTCTCTCTCTCTCTCTCTCTCTCTCTCTCTCTCTCTGTCTCACTCTCTCTCACTCTCTCACTCTCTCTCTCTCTCTCTCTCTCTCTCTCTCTCTCACACACACACACACACACACACACACACAGACTCGCAGAGAGACAGAGAGAGATTTACATCAGGGTGAGCCGGCCGCGGTGGCCGTGCGGTTCTAGGCGCTCCAGTCCGGAGCCGCGCTGCTGCTACGGTCGCAGGTTCAAATCCTGCCGCGGGCATGGATGTGTGTGATGTCCTTAGGTTAGTTAGGTTTAAGTAGTTCTAAATTCTAGGGGACTGATGACCTAAGATGTTAAGTCCCATAGTGCTCAGAGCCATTTGAACCACTTCGACGATTAAAGCCATCTGATTACCTACTTGTTTTGAGAGCAGAATCTTGGAATATTCTTTAGCCTTTTAGACATTGCTCCCGCAAGTGTGTTTAAATTACATCGATTACAATTCGCGTAAATGCATGTCAACAAGTATTTTTCTCACGCTCCGCTCGAGTACCTCAAGAAACTTTAATTGAGGTATAGAAGTGGAATACAGTCTCACGATTTTAACAAATGGGCCTGGTAACTGTATGTTAAAAGAATCCATAGCGTAAGCACACAACGCATGATTAGAACTGGTGCAAATTCTGGCCTATGGGTTGTGTGTGAGGCGGGCCGTGCGGTGTGCGCTATGAATGCGGCAGCGGTTGAGGGCATCCGTTGTTGCCAGTGCGCCTTGGTTCTTGTTGGCTGCGCTGCCTACACGTCAGACGTCACAGCTGCTGGCCTGTTTTCTACGTTTCGTTCGCCTGAATCATTCAAAACGGTATTAATTAAGTTTCGCGTGAGCCAGCCTCTAAAGACCCGTAAAATAATGCTCTGAAAGGTAGACAATGACACACCGTTCGGCCAAACGCCTTCGGATGTGCACTGAAAATATTTTGACGTCAGGGATTGTGTCAGAGGGTGAGTAAATATACTGAGTTGGGTGCGAACTTGGCCGACAAACTTTCAGAGGTCCATTAGCCCTTGTCGATATTAGATTCTTTAAGCTTTGTGTCTATGTCCGCATGAAATACGGTTAACAGAGTAAGTATTTCGCAAAACATAATTATAAGAGGGTTTGCTGAAAAGTAGTGCCTCTGAACTTTTTATGTGAAAACGCTTACAACCTTTAAAATAAAATATACTTTATTAACATTCTACACCTTTATTCGTCATATCTACACATTTTTTTCGCAACATGATCACCCAGGCGACGAATACATTTCTCCCAATGAGAGATCAGTTTGTTGATACTGTCATTCTAGAATGTTTGACTTTGTTGATCGAACCACAATCTCACCTCTGCCTGCAATGCGTCATCAGTATCAAAGTGAAGTCACCGAAGATGTTCTTTAAGTTTTGGAAACAGCTGAAAATCGGATGGGGCCAAATCGGGTCTGTATGGAGGGTGATTGGTTACTGAAACCGTGGCGTCGGATTGTTGCAGATGTCACAGCGCTTGTGTGTAGACTAGTATTGTCATGTTGAAGAAGAGTGTGTTCCATGTGTGGGCGTTTTCTGCGGTTAGATTACAACACGCTATTTCTCACGCACCGACATAGTTACGTTACATACCGACATGTTACACGGCAAAATTTGGAGATCTATAGCGCCAGAGGGTTGCAACTTGCGTCAACGATGCAGGATATCCGAACGAGTAATACGCATGGCACGTAATACCTCAACCGACATCGAGAACAGAATAAAAAATTCGTAGGCATTTCTTTTCAGCATGCCATCATATGTTTATTTGTCAAGATATGTTTAATCACTATACTATCCTCAGTGAGAGCTTACTTTCTTTTATATTTAGACTATATTTCGTTTTTCTGTGACCGGATAACAATTTCAGCCACAGATTTACAGCAAATGGACAATGTCATTGTTGATGTAGTTGCCCTGTTCTGAGCATTGTGCCATGAGTTTTTAGACCTAATGGTTAGTGTTGTTGCACCTCTTCTATCTTAGAGATCTTTTCCTCGTGGATGTTCACAGGTGTCTGCTGTTTCACAATTTCAAGGCAACGCCACTGCGCTTACTGATAGTACAAATCGTAATGAAGTAGCGTGTAATTCGCATCACTCATCAGTTCACAGCTGCACGTTTACATTTTTAGATTATTGGTTCCGTCAGATCACTGGGCTGCGGTGGAGTGACAGGGCACGGTCAGCTCATTGCTCTGAACGTTACCGTTTGAGGTTGGTGGAACCGCCGATCTAAAAATATAGATTAGTTTGTGTATGCAAATAAAAACTGCCTTAAACGGCTATAATTGTGCACCGTTCTACAGAAAGAATCGTGACAGGTTCCTTCGTCTGTGTATCTGAACTAAGTATAAAGTCTTTATCGAAGATTACACTGTAATAGTTCCAATTGAGTGTTAAAGAGATACACGAATGTTTTTTTTTTTTTAACTTAACAGCAGTGAGCGTTGCGAGAGTTTTTGGTACTTTTCGTATAATACCAACGGTGAAGGGCTCTACAGTGCCATGAAAATTATTTTTTACACTGAGATACTCCATATACTCATACACCAAGGATTTTACAAATTAGTTTGATATTTTTTGTTGATATTGGTAACAGGCATACGGTTGATCAATCATTATAAAAGATACGGTAATCACGTGTTAGACAACAAAATCCACATTTTTCAGATGATGATTGACGTTAAATTGTGCCAGACGACATGCGGAAGATAGAGGAACCAAACGATCAGAGTTCAGCTTTTTGTGCCACATCGTTTTATTATCAAACAGAGGCTGTGATAACTCAGCTATTAAGACACTCGACACATATTCGGGAAGTGCAGAATCCAAATCCTCAGCCGACGGTTCAGAGAACTGCGCGATGTTTCCGATCCTGTGTTCAATCTCTAATGATATTGTAGTAGACATGGTTTCTCGATGTAATCTTCTTCGTATTCTTGTCTGTTTTGCTACTGGATCCTGCATATACGTAAATTCAATGTTTCACCGATTCATCTGACCGTCATTCTTAGGCGAAACGCCAGCTGTACTGATGTCGCCCACCTATACGCCAAAGAAGGCTCCTATCGTATTCGCTTTCTCTATAAGGTGTCAAGTACGCGTATACACGCAGCTGCGACATATGGCAAAATCAGTGTCCTCAGTGCATCGTCATCGATAACTGCGATTAACACTGTATACCGAGGTAAAGAGCGTTGCACAGGAGTTGGAAAAAAATATGGAAATACCGAGGGAAATGTGTGCTTAAGCATAAATGCAGATGCTAACCAAGCCTGCAGGTTGCGCTGTTGGGTTTGACCACGAACAGCACCTGTGCAATGCTCTCGATACGTTGCAAGTGTCAGTCGTGTTCAGAACTGTGTTATGTGTAATTGTTTTTGCATTAGATCGGAGCTAAGTGAAGTCGAACGTGGGCAAGTTGTTGGTACTCCGATAGTGGGTGCTTCCGTAACCAACCAAAGTGTTTAATGTTTCAAGTGGCATCGTATCGACCATTTATGTCGCCTACAGGGCAGGCGGGAAAACATCATCCGATAAGACACAACGCGGACGAAATTGTGTGTTACGTGATCGTGACAGACGATCATTGAAGGGGATTGTGACGAAAAATAAGAGGACGACAGCTGTAAGAGTCACTGCAGAACTGAATTTCGTACTCGCGAACCCTATCGACATCAAAACAACAAAAACGAAGCGCCAGAAGAAGGGAACTGCAGGGCGATTTGGAATTCCAAACCACGAAACCAATTATCAGCGAAAAGG
Organism: Schistocerca americana; assembly: GCF_021461395.2. Lineage (NCBI taxonomy): Eukaryota > Metazoa > Arthropoda > Insecta > Orthoptera > Acrididae > Schistocerca > Schistocerca americana. Next base: position 464,412,858 of record NC_060130.1, read on the forward strand.
TGGTGGCGAACTAATAAAACTTGAACTATGGAGCAATGAAAGAAAGTCATTTGGTCGGACGTGTCTTGTCTCACACTGTTTCCAATTTCTGGCTAAGGTTAAGTCCGAAGAGTGAAGCAAGGCGGTGGTTCGGCGACGATTTGGGCATCTATATCGTGGTATTCCATGGGTCCCATGGGACTGCAAGCTCGCATTACTGCCAAGGATTATGGGACCATTTTGGCTCATAAAGTCCATCCCATGGTACAATTTTCGTTTCCCAAAGGTGAGTCTGTATTCCAAGACGACAGGGTCCCTGTTCACACAGCTCGCATCATCCAGGACTAGTTTTGTGAGGACGATGATGAATTGTCACATCTCCCCTTGTCACCACAGTCGCCAGATCTCAACATTATTGAGTCTTTGTGTCTTCTCTGGAGAGAAGGGAACGTGATCACTACCCACCTCCATAACCGTTACCTGAACTTGTCATTATTTTGCAGGGAGTATGGTATAACATTCCACTGAAAACCATACAAGTCCTCTATTTATGCATTCCGAGACGACTGGTGACTGTTTTGAATGCCAACTGTTTTCCTACACCGTATTAGGTTGGTTGGTTGGTTGGTTGGTTGGTTTTGGGGAAGGAGACCAGACAGCGAGGTCATCGGTCTCATCGGATTAGGGAAGGACGGGGAAGGAAGTCGGCCGTGCCCTTTGAAAGCAACCATCCCGGCATTTGCCTGGAGCGATTTAGGGAAATCACGGAAAACCTAAATCAGGATGGCCGGACGCGGGATTGAACCGTCGTCCTCCCGAATGCGAGTCCAGTGTCTAACCACTGCGCCACCCCGCTCGGTCCGTATTAGGAATAATAGTGTTGTGTCTTTGGTGTTTCCATATTTCTGGTAACCCCGTATATTTGTTGCAAACAAGAACGGAAATCAGCATGTTGCTTAAAAACGGTTCTTGTTTTAATTTATAAAATCAAACATTATCCTAATTTCAGTAGGAAGGGTGATGAAGGAACTCGGCCCTGGCCTTCTCTGGTACAGTTCTAGGCTGTCGTGGACGCAGATGGACGTCAGAGACCGCATTATATGCATCTGCATGTTCCATATGCAATTGCGTATTTGGTTCAACGGGAAACCCAAATGTGGATGGCTGGATTTTTTTAATTATTTTAAGAGAGAGAGAGAGAGAGAGAGAGAGAGAGAGAGAGAGAGAGAGAAAGGAGAAGAAGGGGCAGAAATAAATTGATATTAAGTGTACCAGTTCCCCAGTAAAATTCGAACCTATTACTAAAATTGCATTCGCATGAAGAAACGTTTTTTGCCATGGTTTCATTATCTTTAACATAAATTGTTTTGTCGAAATATTCCTGCTGAAAATCCCATAACTGATGACTTTTGTAAGTCTGACATTACGATCACAGAATTAATTAAATTTCTCACCACCAGGTTAAAGTCCAAATACTACGATTTGTAGCAAAGCATGGTTTAGATGCGCGAGCCCTTTTTTAAAGATCTGTTGCAAGTATTCTACGTTTTTGTGAAATTTCGAACTAGGCTAACGCACGTGTGTGTTCACAACCTGGATTCAAGTAAGTACCAAGTACCAACTGCCTTCCGACTCACTACATATCCAGGCAATTCTTAAAAACGTTTGAAAAGTTCAATGATTTTTGGGACCAACTTTCGGACTCACTATGTTGGAAAAAGTGAGGACTGAATTACAGAGGTAAGGACTTGTGTTCCGAAACTTGGCCACTTCGACCCACGGACACGCTCCGTACCTTCGGCAACGTATTAATTCAAGTTTCTCGAACGCACTGAGAAATTTTCTGGCAATCTCCCAAACGTTGAAAATGCGGGGTGGCTATAATTATACTTTCGCTACTTGAGTCAGTGTAGACGGAAAACTATTTACCGTATAGCTTCTCAACTTTATAGGAATGGTGCTCAGACTGTGCGCTGCAGGTTCAAAAATGGCTCTGAGCACTATGGGACTTAACTTCTTAGGTCATCAGTCCCCTAGAACTTACAACTACTTAAACCTAACTAACCTAAGGACATCACACACATCCATGCCCGAAACAGGATTCGAACCTGCGACCGTAGCGGTCGTGCTGTTCCAGACTGTAGCACCTAGAACCGTACAGCCACCCCGGCCGGCTGCGCTGCAGGATTTGCGTTGTTAGTCGTGAGAATGTCATGAGTTACCGTTAGCTGATGGCACTGGTACGATAGATAGGTAACATGATTCAGAAGTTCGAATTCGGTGGCGATTTGGGAATTGCTCCGGGAAGAGGGCGACGGCCAGAAGCACCTCAAATTGTTGGAGAAGCGCCACAAGTCGTTGCCATGGCTGAGAATGCTGGACGCAATGTGCGATCTTCAAGCAGCGCACGACCTGTGTCGCGACAGTTGAACATTCCATGGTTCACCGTTCGAAAAGTGTTGCGAGCAGTTGAGAAATGGTGTCTCTGGTTTTGAGTGATCGAAGACACAATCTTACTACTGAACATTTGGAACAGTACTTAATTGTTTACGTTTATAGTAGTAGGAAATTGTAAAATAAATTGTAAATGATATTTCCCTTCCACGTGTCCTTACAAATGTTTCCACAAACTTCGTTGTCCTACGATCACTCGTTTCTAATGGGGTCTCTATCAAATAACGAAAGTTTAATTATAACCACCCTATACTTTTTGCTGTCGCTGTTTGAGAGTGAGATGCTTTGTGACAGGGGATGTCTCGTGTAGCGGAAACGGAGTACGAGGCTTACGGCGGCTTGTTGCGTAATTATCGGCGACGATTAGCTGCAGCCGTTGCGAGCGGCGGTAGCACAAGGACGGCCGTACGTCTGAGCTGTCAGCGAGCTAACGAGCCGCACCGGGCCTCGAACCCTGCCAGCCTGACACGACAGCCGTCTTCCTCTGACTTGTAGCGGCTGAGAGGCGCGCCATTCATTTTTCGCGCCGCCCTATCTCATTTCTCCCATCTCGATGGAAGTGTTACCGCTGAATCTGTGCCCCAGCTCAGAGTCTGCCGTAAAACGCTTTGGGTTTATTTTCCATTCACACAATCGCGATGGACTGCTGCTCACGACGGACGGTTAACTGCACGGTGGTTCGACGCTTCTTTGAAACAAGTGTAAGACTCTGCGGACTGCGTGGCAGGCGGAAGGGGAATATAATGTGGGACATTTACGAAGTTAAGCTTTGCTTTATATACTGTTTTATTCTTACGCACTAATTAAAGCAACTATGGTCATCACCGTACTCTTTCTTATGAAATGAACTGTACAGGCTACAACCAGCTGGCTGTTGGTCACGTCATTCAGTCAGTACACTGGCTAAGCAGTAAATCAAACCGTGAAGAAATTTGGAAAAGCATTAAAGTTCAAGGGAAAAAAAAAGTTTGCCGATCACATTGCATTTCCGTCTGGTATGGCAAAGTACTTCGAAATTCAACTAAATGCAATCCGTACTGTCTTGTAAGGAAGTTATAATTTGATTATCGACCAAGCTAAACGGAACTAATATTCTAGTGAAAGAGGTTACAAGATGAATATCAACAAAAGTATCGTAAGGGTGGTGGAATCCTGTCTGAGAAAGAAATTACTGACGACGGCAGAGGTAGTTGTTGTTGTTGTTGTCTTTAGTCCTGAGACTGGTTTGTTGCAGCTCTCCATGCTACCCTATCCTGTGCAAGCTTCTTCATCTCCCAGTACTTACTGCAACCTACATCCTTCTGAATCTGCTTAGTGTATTCATCTCTTGGTCTCTCTCTACGATTTTTACCCTCCACGCTGCACCTCCAATGCTAAATTTGTGATCCCTTGATGCCTCAGAACATCTCCTACCAATCGGTCCTTCTTCTTGTCAACTTGTGCCACAAACTTCTCTTCTCCCCAATTCTATTCAATACCTCCTCATTAGTTATGTGATCTACCCACCTAATCTTAAGCATTCTTCTGTAGCACCACATTTCGAAAGCTTCTATTCTCTTCTTGTCCAAACTATTTATTGTCCATGTTTCACTTCCATACATAGCTACACTCCATACAAATACTTTCAGAAACGACTTCCTGACATTTAAATCTATACTCGATGTTAAAAAATTTCTCTTCTTCAGAAACGCTTTCCTTTCCATTGCCAGTCTACATTTTATAGCCTCTCTACTTCGACCATCATCAGTTATTTTGCTCCCCAAATAGCAAAACTCCTTTAATACTTTAAGTGTTTCATTTCCTAATCTAATTCCCTCAGCATCGCCCGACTTAATTCGACTACATTCCATTATCCTCGTTTTGCTTTTGTTGATGTTCATCTTATATCCTCCTTTCAAGACACTGTACATTCCGTTCAACTGCTCTTCCAAGTCCTTTGCTGTCTCTGACAGAATTACAATGTCATCGGCGAACCTCAAAATTTTTATTTCTTCTCCATGGACTTTAATACCTACTCCGAATTTTTCTTTTGTTTCCTTTACTGCTTGCTCAATATACAGATTAAATAACATCGGGGATAGGGTACAACCCTGTCTCACTCCCTTCCCAACCGCTGCTTCCCTTTCATGCCCCTCGACTCTTATAACTGTCATCTGGTTTCTGTTCAAATTGTAAATAGCCTTTCGCTCCCTGTATTTTACCCCTGCCACCTTTAGAATTTGAAAGAGAGTATTCCTGTCAACATTGTCAAAAGCTTTCTCTAAGTCTACAAATGCTAGATATGTAAGTTTGCCTTTCCTTAATCTATTTTCTAATATAAGTCGTAGGGTCAGTACTGCCTCACGTGTTCCTACATTTCTGCGGAATCCAAACTGATCTTCGCCGAGGTCAGCTTCTACCAGTTTTTCCATTCGTCTGTAAAGAATTTGCGTTAGTATTTTGCAGCTGTGACTTATTAAACTGATAGTTCGATAATTTTCACATCTGTCAACACCTGCATTCTTTGGGATAGGAATTATTATATTCTTCATGAAGTCTGAGGGTATTTCACCTGTCTCATACATCTTGCTCACCAGATGGAAGAGTTTTGTCAGGACTGGCTCTCCCAAGGCCGTCAGTAGTTCCAATGGAATGTTGTCTACTCCCAGGGCCTTGTTTCGACTCAGGTCTTTCAGTGCTCTGTCAAAATCTTCACGCAGTGTCGTATCTCCCATTTCATCTTCATCTTCATCTACATCCTCTTCCATTTCCATAATATTGTCCTCAAGTACATCGCCCTTGTATAGACCCTCTATATACTCCTTCCACCTTTCTGCTTTCCCTTCTTTGCTTAGAACTGGGCTTCCATCTGAGCTCTTGATATTCATACAAGTGGCTCTCTTTTCTCCAAAGGTCCCTTTAATTTTTCTGTAGGCAGTATCTATCTTACCCCTAGTGAGATAAGCCTCTACATCCTTACATTTGTCCTCTAGCCATGCCTGCTTAGCCATTTTGCACTTCCTGTCGATCTCATTTTTGAGACGTTTGTATTCCCTTTTGCCTGCTTCCTTTACTGCGTTTTTATATTTTCTCCTTTCATCAATTAATTTCAATATTTCTTCTGTTACCCAAGGATTTCTACTAGCCCACGTCTTTTTACCTACTTGATCCTCTGCTGCCTTCACTACTTCATCCCTCAGAGCTACCCATTCTTCTTCTACTGTATTTCTTTCCCCCATTCCTGTCAATCGTTCCCTTATGCTCTCCCTGAAACTCTGTACAACCTCTGGTTTAGTCAGTTTATCCAGGTCCCATCTCCTTAAATTCGCACCTTTTTGTAGTTTCTTCAGTTTTAATCTACAGTTCATAACCAATAGATTGTGGTCAGAGTCCACATCTGCTCTGGAAATGTCTTACAATTTAAAACCTGGTTCCTAAATCTCTGTCTTACCATTATATAATCTATCTGATACCTTCTAGTATTTCCAGGATTCTTCCATGTATACAACCTTCTTTTATGATTCTTGAACGAAGTGTTAGCTATGATTAAGTTATGCTCTGTGCAAAATTCTACCGGACGGCTTCCTCTTTCATTTCTCTCCCCCAATCCATATTCACCCACTATGTTTCCTTCTCTCCCTTTTCCTACTCTCGAATTCCAGTCACCCATGACTATTAAATTTTCGTCTACCTTCACTACGTGAATAATTTCTTTTATCTCATCATACATTTCATCAATTTCTTCATCATCTGCAGAGCTAGTTGGCATATAAACTTGTACTACTGTAGTAGGCGTGGGCTTCGTGTCTATCTTGGCCAGAATAATGCGTTCACTATGCTGTTGGTAGTAGCTTACCCGCACTCCTATTTGCCTATTCGTTATTAAACCTACTCCTGCATTACCCCTATTTGATTTTGTATTTATAACCCTGTATTCACCTGACCAAAAGTCTTGTTCGTCCTGCCACCGAACTTCACTAATTCCCACTATATCTAACTTCAGCCTATCCATTTCCCTTTTTAAATTTTCTAACCTACCTGCCCGATTAAGGGATCTGACATTCCACGCTCCGATCCGTAGAACGCCAGTTTTCTTTCTCCTGATAACGACGTCCTCTTGAGTAGTCCCCGCCCGGAGATCCGAATGGGGGACTATTTTACCTCCGGAATATTTTACCCAAGAGGACGCCATCATCATTTAACCATACAGTAAAGCTGCATGCCCTCGGGAAAAATTACGGCTGTAGTTTCCCCTTGCTTTCAGCCGTTCGCAGTGCCAGCACAGCAAGGCCGTTTTGGTTAGTGTTGCAAGGCCAGATCAGTCAATCATCCAGACTGTTTCCCCTGCAACTACTGAAAAGGCTGCTGCCCCTCTTCAGGAACCACACGTTTGTCTGGCCTCTAAACAGGTAAAGGGGATGAAAAACACAGAATGTCAATAGCAAGGACAGCTTTGTTTTTTACAACTCCACCTTCTGTAAAATACAACGTTTTTTCTTTTTTTATTCTTTACTCAAGCATGTTTCGACAGCTATGTGTCATCTGCAATAGGTCTCGTTTTACGTCTATAAAATATGACACAAAATTTTTGGTCGGTTCTCTGTTTTAGACCAGTTTATTTTGTTGTGACTGCTCACATGAAACAGCGTTAATTTTAAAGATGGGACTGTAACTGATGGTGTAAATTCATTCGTTTTATAGCTTGACAACATTTATCTGCAAAGTGGTCAGGAAAATATTTATCTTCTAGCAAAGAGTAATTGTTTTTGTAAATTTTTCCAGAGTGTAACAGCAGTAGATATTCTGCATTTACCTTCTACGTCGTATTGTATATCTTGGGTGGTGGATGTTATTATAAATGAAACGAGACCACTTAATATGACGGTGTCGACGCATATTTGGGCAAGGAATAAAATAAATAAATAAAAAGGAAAAAATTGTATATTGTTCGAGGGTCGTACAATAAATAATGCCCCATTTTTACAGCCGTTGATATTATTTATGAAAACTTTTTTAGGTGCTTCAAATTTGATGTTTCTTCTGCACGTGTGCCGAATAACGAAAAAGTCAGGTGTAGAGCAGAGCGGCAGTGAAGCATCGAATTAGTGTCTATGCGATAAAGTCCTTAGAAGCAAAATGCGTCGATTGAATTCTAGGTTGCAGAAAAAGAAATCGTAATGCAGTGTATGGTATTTATGCAGTTGATAGGATGGGTTAAGAGAGTAAAAGCGTGAGGAAATGAAGAAACTGAACTCCGTGAGCCGGCCGTTGTGGCCGAGCGGCTCTAGGCGCTTCAGTCTGGAACCGCGCGACCGCATCCATGCCTCGGGCATGGATGTGTGTGATGTCCATAGGCTAGTTAGGTTTAAGTAGTTCTAAGTTGTAGGGGACTGATGACCTCAGATGTTTAGTGCTCAGAGCCATTTGAACCATTTTGAACTCCGTGATCGTCCACGGTCGTTACGTCCTGTCACAGCCACAGCTCCCGACCACATGAATCACTCCGATGCCATTATTAGCGCGTACTAGAGCATCACAAGTGGACAGTTGGCCCTACAGCTACCGGTGGATATTGGAAGTGACTGTGAAATGGCTTGAGAGTCTTGGATAGTTGTGCTCAAGATGGGTTCCGCAAATGTTTAACAGACCAAAGCATTCAAAGAAAATTCATTTTATTTTAACTGCTGGAGCAGTGCGAGGCCAATAGGGAGGCCCCTCTGTCACAGATAGATACAGATGACGAAACTGGAATACATCACTTTGATTCTTAAACAAATAGGCAACCACCGGAATGTCACCATCCACAATCACAAGAAAATCGAGGCAAATTCTTTTGCTGCCGAAGCTTTGAGGTAGAGGTGCTCTCATTCTCGTTCATCCGCTGGCAAAAGGGTCAGTCATGAATTCAGAGGTAGGCCTATATTGGAGCCCCTGAAAAAACTAAGGAACCGTTCAAGATCTGTTCTATAAGACAAGAATAAAAACAAAATATATTTCTCCTACAAGACAATGCACACCCGCACACAAGCGTCAGAAGCCGAGAACATATCGCAAAATGGTGTTGGACATCATTGCCTCATACACCCTATAGTCTAGACATAGTGCCCTCGGACTTCCATGTGTTTGGGCCACTTAGTGATTCTCAACACGGGGCAAATTTTTAAGATGATGAGACGTATTGTTGCAGTGAAACTATGCCTACTGTGAGTCAACGAGCATTTCGTTCTCATTTAAGTAAATGTCCGAAAGAGTCAACGTTCAGGAATTGTGAAATGAACCATGTCGCCCAGGACCGCTTGCCACAAAGACCGCAGATTCACCACGAGATGGGGAAACTCACAGGCGTCTATTGTCTATTGAGGCCTAAGCGCTGTAGGAGACAGACGAGAACCTATGTCATAGCGAAACCCAGTAGAAGTTGTATGTGGCCAAGGATACGTAGCAGTGTTAAATATAGCGGACCTTAGACCGGCCATGAAGGGAAACATTTATGAAACTATTGAATTCTGTAGTAATGCAGGGAATCAAGCCACAGTAGTTTTAATCTGCCATCATCCATAAATTTTCATGGTGATCCCAATAAAACTTGAATATTGATCATATCTATAATAGTTCAGGACTTATTGTTAAAGTGAAATTAACAAGTTTTGTAACAAAGACCTGAATGCTAAAATCTGAAAACTTTGGTAGATCTTAACAATCGACATTTCATATAGAAGAGCATCATTAAAGTGACAAACGTTGTAAATATCAACTCTGTAACATTATTTGTTTAAGAGATATAGTAAATTAAATTATCAGTATTTTCAGTTAAGCATCAGATCGTCACTTCCTCCACACAAAACACATCGAGCGATGATAGCATGACACCTTATTGCATCATTAGGTAATAGAATATTTGTTCTAAGGTTTAGTGCACAATAGTTACTTTTGTTCTTTATTTATTTATCAAAAAGCACATTTGAGCAAGGCTAATGGCCGTGACATTCAAAGTTAAGAAGGAAATTTTAATGGTTTTATGTAAACGAATTTAACAATGGATATTATTGTTACTTTATTTAGAACATGAAAGTGGTCAAGCTTTGATTATTTTAATATGTTAAAATGCAAAATAATGTAGAATAAGCTGTAGCCAGCAGATGGACGGCTTCAGGAAAGGGAACTGCCTTAGTCAGTTGAGCGAGGATATTCGGCGCACGGAAAACGCGGGCGGGAACGGACAGAGGACAGCGCTGGTGCAGAGGCGAAAACAGACAGTTCTGGCTTGGACACCAAAAGGGACAGTTCGCATTGAGACGCGAAAGCGGACAGTCGGTCTTTAGGCAGCTAGGAAGTGAAAAGACTTAGAAAATTTCGCGTTGTGTGGTATCGCGGAACTTGGTCTCTGAGCGGTGAGCAGCCGCGCCCCTGGAGTGAACTCTAACTTTTCGTGTAAATATCGAGGTGGGGTATTGTGTTTCGCAATGAGATTGTGAACGATCGAACTGTGCCAAATGGATATGCGCTCGAGTGTAACAGTAACTCTAAATACGACCACATTCGCTATTAGTTTCCTTTCTGGATAAACCTTATTCTAACCAAATCGCAACTGTGTGGCTTACACCATTCATGGGTCGTTAATTTAGATCCCGATATTATTATTACGGTTATTATATGTTATGTTAACTTGGTATTTCGCAAACCTGCCATCAGCCACACAATTTAACCAAAGGGCCACAAGTGTGTAATTTAGGGCGCGTAACGCGACACATGCGGTTCAACCCCTAGACTAGTTTGAGCCAAGACAGTTCGACGAAGAGGAACTGCGTGTTAGTCCGAACATCTCTGTGATGTTAGCTCGCACTGTGAACACAAGACAACAGCTTTTATCTACAGTGAACACATGCTCTCACAAAACTACGGTGTAAGGGCACAGAACGTGAAGAAGACTACGTAGAAAAATAGTGCACGCGAAAGAAATGTCGACTGATCTTGACACCAAATTCTGAAACTTAAGAAAAAATATATTCTGAGAAAAAACTATGGACCATTATTTATTGAATTACTCTCGTTGAAGGCGGCGTTTTGGAAATTTGTGGTAAGGTCTTATGGAACCAAACTATTGAGGTCATCAGTCCCTAAGCCTACTCATTACTTAATCTAATTTAAACTAACTTATGCTAAGGACAACACACACAGACACACACACACACATGCCCGAGGGAGGACTCGAACTTCCGACGGACCGTGACAAGACCCCCTAGATCGCGCGGCTACCCCGCGCGGCGCTGCATTTTGAAAACTAAATTTAATTTTCTAGCTCGGAGAAACGGTAACAGCAGCTTCCAACCTCAGCAAATCACCAAGGAAAGCTTTACTTGAAAAAGAGAAGTAGGCTAACACAGAATACGTAGTTAAGAATCACGAAGTCTTTCTTGAAGGGATTTGTCAAAAACGTAGTATCATACGGAAGAGATCTAATAAAGAGGCAAGGCATCGAACTGTGGGGGAAAGAGCTTGGCGGAAAAGAAGGAATAGGTTGATAGGGCGCATCCTGAGACATTAAGCAATTGTGAATTTGGTAACGGAGGGATGTTGGGGCGTCATTATTGTAGAAGTAGACCAAGACTTCCGTACAGTTATTATGCTGAAATTGTTGTAAGTTGCTATAATTATACAGAGATGATGAGACTGCATACGACAGACTAGCCTAGAAACCTGGATGAAATCAGTCTACGAGTTGAAGACAGCAACAACAGAAACAAATATACAAGATACCAATTGGTTTGTTGACGGATATTACACTTATCAGCCAGAACATTATGACCACCGACCTACCATCTATATAAACCCGTCCAGGCGATGGAAAAAATACCAGGCGAGGAATGACTGCTAGTCAGACACACGCATGGTGCATGTAGTATCAGTGAGAGTGCTGTCCGTGTGTAGAATGGAGGAGGCGCGCAATCTATCTGAGTTTGACCGAGGGCAGATTGTGATGGTCCGGAGGCTCGGAACGAGCATTTCGGAAACTGCACGATTTGTCGGGTGTTCGAGGAGTCCTCTAGTGGGTGTCTGCAACACGTGGAGAAACCAACGTGAAACCACGTCCAGATGTCGTAGGGTTGGGCGGCCACCCCTCATTACAGATGTCGGACGTCGTAGGCTGGTAAAACTGTGGCAGGACTAACATTATAATTTAATGCCGCGCAGACTACAAGTGTGTCTGAACACACAGTGCACCGAACACTCCTTAGGATGGGCCTCCGCAGCCGACAGCTCATGCCAATGTTAACACGACATCGGCAACTATGACTGTAAGGGGCACGTGACCATCGGCACTAGACGCTGCCGCAGTGGCAGAGTGTTGCATGAATCCCGATACCTTCCGCATCATGCCGATGAGAGGGCACGAATCCGTCGTCTTCTAGGGGAACAGCTCATTGACATCTGTACTGCGGAAACGAGACAAGGTGGCAGCGGCTCCATTATACTTCGGGGACATCCACGTCGGCATCCATGGGTCCAGTGGAGCTCGTGCAATGCACCCTGACGGCCAAGGAGTGCCGTACACTGTTTGCAGACCACGTACACTCCTTAACGACGATCGTGTTTCCCGACGCCAGTGGCATTTTTTATGTTACAAGGCCAGGAGTGTGTTTGAGTGAGTGGTTCGAGGAATACAGTGGCGAGTTCCAGTTGATGTGCTGGCCCCCCCAACTCTCCGGATCTGAGCCCGATCAAACACCTCTGGGATGTGATTCAACGTGGCGTCAGAGCTCATCGCCGCCCGGAATTTACGGGAATTAGGTGATTCATGTGTGCAGATGTGGTGCCAACTCCCTCCAGCGACCTGCCACGTTCTCACTGCTTCCAACCATAACGCGTCGCCGCCGTTATCCGTGCCAAAGGTGGACATACGCGTTATTGGGTGCGTGGTCACAACGTTCTGGCTGATCGGTGTCTATGCATTTTTGATTACACGATTTTGTACAGCGGTGGCATTCCATTTATGCAATGAGAAATACTATATTATCCTTTAGAACACGGTTGGACAAAAAAGCATTTGGGCGGCAAAAAAGTAACGTTTTCGAGTCGTTTGTCTCTTCAAGAAAGTGAGAAAGTCGTTGAACGTGTATTGCGTATCGAAGGCAATCGGTGTTCTTGATGCGTAAATTGTGAATTAAGACTGAACGTGAAGAAGGATCTGGTGGTAATTTTCGACACGTTGAGCATTAAGTCACAGTTGGCGTAGCTAGAAATAGAATACGGTGAATAACTTATTCTTGCACTGTATCGTACCTTGTGATAAAATAAACTGTATGTGTTTTTTTTTACGTTTCTTAGTTATGATGCGATTATGGCGACTACCGAAACGTGTCATGAAAATTGAATGATAAAATAACTTGAGCTTGACAACAAAATTCTGTATGGGAAAAAATCAGAAGCAGAGATGATTTCACATATTATCTGCTATAGTAAGGCTGGATTCACAGCAAAGGTTGTTTTGAACACAGTATTACTTCCCTTAGCATGGTCTCATTGGAGATTCTTTACACTCCTACCTTCGAACTAATTTATCCACCAATTTATAGAGGAACTTACTGTTCAACGTGGACACCGATCAACGGCAAATCAGTGCCAGATGGAAAGAAGAGATGAATGACAGGAAAGTAAATGTATGATGGACTGAGGATTGAAGCATGGGCTTCTGTTATTGTCGTCCAGCACGTAGCCACCTAGCCAGCTTTCCATGTTAGTTGGAACCTGGTGGCAATGAAAATAAAGCTCGAGATTCAGCACTATCAGACCAGTAATTCAGTCACACATAATCACCAAGAAAAAATTGTTTGGAGTTCTACAAAAAAGTCTGCGAAGGATAGCACTGGAAAGCCACACATTTAACATGAGCAGCGAGAGTCGATATTTTTCGTATTACGTCCTTTTGGAGTGTCCGAGAAACTTGATCGTCACCATTAGCTTACTGCATCAAAGACGTGGAAGTCGCTTCTCCTAGTTTAATAACTAATACAGATTTTCAATTTACTTCAGAATTTTGAGGAATCCTCGGAAACACTTTCTTCATTGAAAATAAGATCCAACTTTCTATGTGTGCGATAGTTTGTGCAAATTACCTACTCGGAACTCTTGCTCTATGTCACTTTCTTGTCAAATTAAATTTCTATTTCTGGCAACGGTATCAGTCAGTCTGAGAAATCACTGGTACTAAAAATTGCTCTTCAATGCAGTATTTCTATACTCTGTTTAGAAACAACTTTCAACAAAAGAAATGCATCGAGAAACTGAAAAAAAGGCCGCCTTTTGTTGGAACAGCTTCGGAGCAATTTTAGTTGTTGAAACGCAATTTCTGAATTATGCATTCTCAGCCTCTCTCAGGAAACTTCGAGGTTCCCACATTAACTGACCAATAGAAATTATAAAAATAAATGTGACCAGGGTTCTCCTGCCTGACAGATGAGAACAAAAAATATTGAGCATCATTCTGCGTTCGAAAAACAGAAAAAGTGTATAGCGTAAGCTGTGAGAAAGCTACAGGTATTCCGTACTTCCTGTGTAGCACTCATCTTCCTTTGAAAGCCGAACGATCTCTAATGGGATTTGAAGGCTTCGCGCTGCCGTTGGTAATGACGAAGGCAGGAAGGATAAAAAGAGCGCTATCTGTTCCACGAGAAGCTTACTGCGGCTCACCATGGGATTTCAATGAAAATTTTGTTGGCTGTGCTTCATGAATACAGGAGGAGACTGAAGACACTAAAGTGTGAATTTTGCACATCAATAAACACGAACGCCCTATGCTGTCCCAATGGAAACTAATTACTTTCACTAATAAATCAAAATTTGTATGTAAAATCTTTAGCAGTAATGGAAATCTATGTATGATCTCTTCACAAGCAACAACATTTTCTTTTTTTCTTTTTTTCGTGTAAAGTGAGACTTTATGCTTCTTCAAATAAGGGATACGTTATGCAGTGCTGAGAATTCTTCCTTAACAAATTTCTGATGTATGTGAGGACTCGAAAAGATAGGTGTGCCTTGTTCCTGGCTTCCACGTAATCTGGGGAATCAGTTAGATTTTGGAATCTAAATACACTCTAGGACAAAAGAAAATAAAAATAAAACAAAAAATAAAATATCACGCTCCACGAAGGAAATGTCGGAATGTGACGGAAATCGGTAGGTGTGATGTACATGTACAGAAAATCGAATTATTACAATTTCAAAAACAACAAAATGGATGATTTATTCAAGAGAAAGAGCTTCACAAATTGAGAAAGTTAGTAATGCATTGGTCTACCTCTGGCCCTCAAACAAGCATTTATTCGACTTGGCATTGATTGATAAGAATCGTTGGATGTCCTCCTGAGGGATATCATTCCAAATTCTGTCCGACTGGAGAGCTAGATCGTCAAAATCCCGTGCTGTTTTGAGGGTCTTGTCGATAATGCTCCAAACGATCTCAGTTGGGGAGAGATCCATCGACCTTGCTGGCCAATGTAGGGTATGGTAAGCACAAAGACAAGCAGTAGAAACTCTTGCCGTGTGCGGGTAGGCATTATCTTGCTGAATTTTAAGCCTATAATCGGCTTGGAATCTCATTCTCTTCAGTGATGAGTCCCGCTTTGAAATGAGCCCCGAACACAACCGAAGACGTGTCTGCAGACGCCCCGAACAGCGGTGGGATACCAGCCTGGCTGCCGCCCGCCATAAAGCCCGACAACGAGGAGGAATGGTCTGGGGTACCATTTTATTTCATAGCAGGACTTCTTTGGTTGTCATACGCGGCTTCCTTACGGCACAGCGGTACGTCGACGATATTCTACGTCCATTTTGTTACCTTCATGGCAAGCCATCGTGGGCTTACATTTCAGCAATACAATGCCCACCCACACACAGCGAGAGTTTCTACTGCTTGTTGTCGTGCTTGCCAAACCCTACTTTGGCCAGACAGGTCGCTGGATCTCTCCCCAGCTGAGAACGATCGGAACATTAGGGGAGAGCCCTCCGATCATTTCAGGATTTCGACTATCTAAAGGCCCAATTGGACATAATTTGGCACAATATCCCTTAGGAGAACGGCCAACAACTCTTATCAGTCAGTGACGAGCAGAATAACTGCTTGCGTAAGGGCCAGAGGTTGACCAAAGCGTTATTGACTTACTCAATGTGTGAAGCTCTTTCTCTTGAATAAAACAATCAATTTTTCTGAAATCATTTCATTTGTTTGTCTATACACGTACATCACATCTATCGATTTCCGTCCCATTCTGATCTTTCCTTCGTGGTGCGTCTTTTTTTTTTTCATATACGTCGTACAAAAGAGCTGTTCATTTGTCTCGTCAGAAAAATAACGAGAAAACGACTACAGTGCCTGTCAGTAGTGAAAAGGATAGGATTTATGTCAACACAATACTCGAACCCTTATAACGTATTTAAGATAAACGTACGTTATTCAGCTGAGACTACAAGTTTACTGTTACTAGTTACAATTTATTTTACTATGCGTTTCAGAGGTTTAAACCTCCATAATTGCGTGAATTTATGTCTGTTGGGAATAGTGTTTCGAGCAGTATCGATCTTGGTATACTTCTCTTCTGTAAGCACGATGTTGGAAACAATATTTTTATTTCCTCCGACAATAAAGGCCTCAATTACACTCAGATTTTCGTCGTAAGTTTCAAAACATGACGAGTGCTATGAGCGATGTTGCGAAGAAGTTCCATGTTTAGAAACTACTTTTATTTTATAGTTAGATAAACCAGTAATTCTGAAATATACGCAGCTTTCCTCTTAACATTTACCATTTCTTAAGTACGAGGGTAATCAAATAACTACGGTCGCAGGTTCGAATCCTGCCTCGGACATGGATGTGTGTGATGTCCTTAGGTTAGATAGGTTTAAGTAGTTCTATTGTTCTAGGGGACTGATGATCTCAAAAGTTAAGTCCCATAGTGCTCAGAGCCATTTGAACCATTGTTGTAATCAAATAAACAAATTTAACGTTTCGTCGACACCGAGGTTATTAAAGACGGAAGTTAAACTCGGTTTGGGGAAAGTGACACTTATTTCAGTACACTGGCATTCAGTTGTTAGTTCACGCTGCTACCTAGTTCGCTGACGGCGCTTTTACTCCGGGAATTAAACCAGTCTCGGAACGTTTCGGACGACGGTGTATGTACAGAGACGGTAGAGCAAGAATTCCGAAACACTTAAAAAGCCGCTAGCACGAAAATCACGGTATATCGTACTGACAGCCATTTTCTGGACTAGGAATATTCTTATTGAACGTAAAGACTTGCTTCAAAATAGCATTGAAGATTCAGTAGATTTAAAGCGTACAACATAAACATGTTTATGCATTTGAATGACAGTGTTAACGGAGAAAATTCTTATAGTAAAGACAGCAGCATTCAGTTGCTGCACAAGATGGATGCACCATGTCGAAGAATGCTTTCCATGCATTTTCACTCCTAAGAACTTAAAATATTCTTCACTGGTTATTTGATTAACCTGTGATAATAATAATATTTCGCTTTTAGGAGGTCCTTGTCACAAACGTCATGCATTGCGCTTTGATGCCGATAAACTACAATTTGTTCTAAATAATTTGTCGCTAAATAATTTACATTCCAGTACACAAATTCCATAATTACACTTCAGTCACGTGCAAATAGAATTTTTAAATATGATATGCCATTTTTAATGAAAGATCATTGAAAGAAGACACCCAGAGTTCTCGCCTTGTCATTTAACCCAACAAGTGCTTCACACACAAAATAATAAACTGTATCTTTTGTTTTCTCACGCCAGACTACGAGTCTAACAATAATTTGTGTATTTTGAGTGTATTATTACTGTTTTACGAGTTGAATTCTCATAAATCATTGAAAACACTGGTCGTAAAGTCATTGGTTTCGATTGTTTATATTAACGTTTCCTCGGTTTTCGATATCCAAGTTTTCTTAATGATCAGCTACTGTCCAGTTTCCCATTGTAGAACCACCTACAACACATGCAACAAATGTACCAGAGGCACACGGGGGAGGCGCCAAAATAGATCTAAGGACTTACAAACGTGGATGAGCGACTGATTGTTTCCTCAATCTAAGAGGACGTTTTATAGCTACGTATCGAGTACAGCCACCCTCACTGCAACAAGATGTGCCAATACAAGTAAACCAGGCTTGCAGATACAGTAGAACTAGCAAACTGCACAAATGTTTAATGTGCGTTTACCCCGCTTTTACAAATGGTCCCAGACGTTTTCCATTCGATTGGGAAATTTTGCAGATCAGGCGTGGTGCGATTCCAGAATTATGCACGTCCTGACAGAAATAAGTAATGCGGACAGTAAGATTAAAACTAAATGGGACCTTGTTAAATGAAAGACGGGAGACAGCCAGTCATTGTACAAGATTCAATAACAATCAGGCTAAATGACAATGTTGTGATTGATAAATCACAAGTTGCAAGTACTTTTAACGATCACTTTCTAAACGTAGCAGCAAGTACATGATTAAATGGTTCAGTTGAAGAGTCAACAGTATATATTAAAAATGTCATTCCACACAACTTTAAGTAACTGGAAGCAGCACTAACATCATTCACTAAAATTAATTCAGTAACAAAAATTCTAGAAAGCAAATGCTCAAATAGGATTGATGTAATTTCAAAGAGAATTCTGAAAAAAATTTTCAAGTTAATAAGCAATATCCTTCGTGATATATGGAATGCGTCATTGGAACAGGGATGTTTACAGATAGGTTAAAATATGCAACTGTTAAATCACTTCGTTAGAAAGGTGAAAAGACAAATTTAAACAATTTCCCTACTGACATCTGTTTTCCAAAATATTCGAAAAAGTAAAGTTATCAAGAGTAGACGCACACTTAAGTAGAAACAATTAACTTAGCATATCTCAGTTTGAATCCCAGAAGGCTTGCTGGACTAAGAATGCTATTTATACATCCACTCACCAAATAGTACAAACCTCAAATAATACTACATCGCCAACTGCTATTTTTTGCGCTCTTTCCAAGGCGTTTGAATGTGTAGATGATGCTACTTTCTTAGAAAAACTCAATTTTTACGGCATTTGTGACTTTACACACAGCTGGTTTCAATCATACTTAACGAACAGAATACTAAAGGTTGTGTTGAATAATGCAAACAGTGTGGGAAAAATAGGAAGATGTGGTGACTGGGGAAAAAAAAATCGCAAAGAGAGTCCCACAGGGTTCAATTTTGCGTCCAGTCCTACATTTTATATTTGCGAACGACATTATACTTAACATGCAATAAGCAAAATTCGTACTTTTTACAGACGATACAAGTGTTATAACAAATCCTGTTAGAGGGAAAGTAATAGAAGAGTTGGTAAATGACATTTTCCAAAGAATTATTAAGTGGTTCTCTGGAAATGGATTCTCCCTAAATTTTGTAAAAACACACTACATTCATTTTTGTGCAATAGATAAGGATCATATCAACAATTGGTGCAGAACATGACTAGGAATCAGTAAATAGAATAGAATGCTCCACATTTTTGGGTGTACGTATTAATGAAAACTTTAACTGGAGGTAGCATATTACTGAGCTTCTCAAACAATTAAGTTCAGCTATTTTGCTTTTCGTATAATAGCTAATCTTGGAAACAAATGTATCAACCTCCTGACATATTTCGTATATTTTCACTCAACAATATCTCACGGAAAAGTTTTCTGGAGTTCCTCATCACTTCGAAAGACAGTAATGATTGCACAAAAGTCAGCAGTAAAAATTCATTGACCTCATATAGGCACCTCTTCAAGGAGCTAGGCATTTTAACTGCGTCGTCACAATACATATATTCGCTAATGAAATTCGCCATAAATTATCCATCCAAATTTGAGAACAGTTATGTCCTGCAACGGTATAGGGAAAAATGACTGTTGATCCACAAAATTTCGGGCGTGCAGCCGCATAAATTTGACTTCTTCTTCTAATTTATGCGGCTGCACGCCCGAAATTTTATGGATCAGTATTTGCGCCGCGAAAATATGAAGATGCACAAAATGACTTTTATTACTCATTGGTAAAGCTGTCAGTGGCTCAGAAAAGAATTCAATACGCTGCAACAAAAATTTTTGATCATTTTTCCAACAACATGGACTGTCTGACAGGTGGCGAAGTTAAGTTTTAAACCTAGTTGACAATCATTTCTCATGGACAGCTCCTTTTATTCCACTGACAAATTTCTGCTCAAGAACTGGGATCCTGTAAAAAAAAAAAAAGTGTTGCTGCATGAGCAAGACTAAAAATAATAATGCTCTCACTAATGTTAACACTAATCATGTATACACATCCTGCAATGTGACTCGTTCCGCATCATTTCGATAAAAGAATCGTTCAAATGATCTATGGAGCGCTTAATTAACTAACTAGGGTGCCTGATTGTTCGTAAAACCAGGCACTTAAGCATGTAGATTTGTGAACACACTTATTGTCATCTAGGTAGATGCAAAGTTTCTGTCTTGTTTGGGTTACTAAAGACGTGTACCTTAATGTGCTGCTGTGAGCAATGGCCTTTTCCAAGGTCTCCGATTCAAAATGTTCACTTTGTGCTGTTCCCTGAGCCACATTTACTCGAAAACTGGTTGAGATGGATCTGCATTCACTAACAGCAGCAGTTCCTGTCGGCTCTGAAATCGACTGGCATTGAAAAGGAGTGGCACTCGATATCGGTTTTTACGACCACTGTTCTTACGCCGGTTTCCATGGCTGCGTGTGGTACATCATTCCTTGTAGACACGTTGGACAGTTTGCTTAGATACACAAAAGAATCGAGCAACTTCATTTAAGGCGAGTTCCTGCGCGCGACCTAGCACGATAGCTCCCTTCTGGCATTCTGGTAAGTGGACCCGCCTTACTGCGCTGATTCTGTACTACAGGCTGGTGCACACACACCACTACACTGTCATTAATGTCATTATTAGTCTCGTTACAGAAACATGAAAAAAACACAGTTTATACAATTGTTCACAGATCAACACAGTTTATAAAATCTTTGACCAAAATTTGGCCACTTTCAGTGCATTTTCCGTTGACTGGTGAAGGTCCTCTTCCGTGCAGATGGCTAGACACAGTCGACACTGAAGAATATGTTGAATAGTCTGTTCTTCCCCGGAGTCACATTGGGTTGTGTTTTCTTTAGTGTATCCCCATTTTGCCAAGTTAACCCGTCATCTGCCCACTCCTGACCTCAGCCTATTCGAGGACTTCCAGACTGGCCAATTTTCATCATGACCAGAGGGTAAAGATTTCGAAAATCCTTTCCAACCAGGAGGGTGGGATGTCTCAGCCCTCCATAGTTACAGCCTGGCTTCTTCATCAGCGGTTGTTAGTTTCTCTGGTGTTCTAAGGAAACTTTTCCTTGATGTTAGTTGCTGTGGGTAGCGTTGTTGCCCAAGCATGGGATGCGTTTTCTCCTGCTCCAGTTCGCTGCTCTTTCTCTCCGAACAGGAGGTGGTGCACTTCCTGCAAGGTGATAGAGCCATTCGACTGGAGTTGAATTCAAGTGGCCTGTTATACGTCTGGACGTGTCGTTTAGGGCAATATTTACCTGTTTAGCCTGTGTTGACTTATACCAAACAGGACAGGCGTACTCTGTAGCGGAGTAGCATAATGCCATTGCAGAAGTTCGGATGGTCTCAGCTTGACTATCCCACTGTGATCCGGCCAGTTTTCTCTGTAGGTTGTTCCTAGAGTAGACTTTAGATTTGAAAGTCATGCAGCGTTTTTTGAAAGTTAGAGATCTGTCAAGTGTTATTCCTAGGTATTTTGGGGTGTCACAGTGTTCTAATTTAACCCCTGACCATTCTATCTTTAACTTGCAAGTGGTTTTCCTATTTCTCAGATGGAAAGCACACACTTGTGTCTTTGATGGGTATGGTTTAAGCAGGTTTATTTTGTAGTATTTTGACAGATCTTGAAGAGCATTGTTTAGGGTGCTTTCTATTGAATAGAATGTTGGGCTTTTGGGTTGCCAGAGCGAGATCATCAGCATACAAGAAACTCCTGCCGTCGGGGCTATGGGTTAGTCGTTGGTTTATATATAGAACAGAACTGGAGCTGACACACTTCCCTGGGGAAGGCCACTTTTCTGCAGCCTACATCGGCTACGCTGTCCTTGGAGGTCAACGAAGAATCTTCGGTTCTGCAGAAGATTGGCGATGAGCCTGGTGAGGCTAAAATCCTTGGTTAGGTTGTAGACCTTGTTTAATGGTAACTGGTAGTTGACGGTGTCGTAACCTGCTGTTAAGTCTACAAATCCCACTCCTGTCACCTTACGGGCTTCTATCTTCCTTGAACTGTGTACGACAGATTACTTATCCTGTGTAACTTTTACCAGGGCGGAATCCAGCTTGCTGATGTATAAGCAAGGGATCAATAATATGTGAGAGACGGTTTAAAACCATTTTCTCTAGTAGTTTGTAAAGGTGACACAGCAGTGCGATTGATCTAAGATTCCTTGCACTGTTTCCTTCTTCACCAGGTTTCAGTATAGCAATTACTCGGTTCTTCCGCCATATCTTTGAAATGCGACTGCACTGTCATGACTTATGACATCGGATGGAGGTCACATGACCATCTGGTACCAGTTAAACACTATCTACAGCGCCCCTAAGAGACTAGCGTGCTCCGTTAAGGGGGTGACTCACATTTCTTCCGGTTATCTCATTTCATATCCTTCAAGAGGTTCACGCTAAGAAATGCTCATGAGAAGGCTCACTCCTCCCTGACAAAAAAAATAGTCACCCCTGCAGATATCATTACAAGCATCATTTAATACCGAGTAACCCCGATCCAGAAATTAATAACTGCCTGGATTTGGTTAGGAAGTAAGTGCACAAGGTTGTCCAGGTTCGTCGCATCCAAGTTAAGCCACTTGCTGCGGATTTGGTCACGAAGTTCCACTATATTGTGAGGATGCTGATGTGGCGTTTTAACCGCTGTTCCAACATGCCCCACATATTGTCTGTGGGCTTCAAATCAGGTAATTTTGCAGGCCAGTCGAGATGTAATAGAATAGGGGAATGTTCAAAAAACTAGTCACATATTCTTCCAATCCGATGAACTTTGTTGTTGTCGTCTTTATGTGCCTGTGTGAGCAATGGCCTCTTGCGACGTGATGTTCCAAATGTTCATTGTGTGCAGTTCCCGCCGCAATGTTCTCTCCCTGACAGATTGTGATGGACCTTGGTTCACCACCTGCAGCAGTCCCTGTTGGGATTGGAAGCGATTTTGATTCACAAACCGTGAAACGCGTTTCCAGTTACTGTTAGTCAGGACCTTTTTCCGACCACAATGCTGACATCGTGTTTCGTGGTCAAGTGTGTTACACTACTGCCTGTACCCACGTTGAACAGTCCTCCGCGAAACACGAACGGGTCCAGCAACTTCACACACCGTATGATCGTGGTCACGGCCAAACACGATTGCCGCTTTTTGCCACTCCGTCACGTCCTTACATTTACCCATGTTTACATACAATTTCCGCTGGAAACATAAATGTCTCACCGATCGCTACTGCCTTGTGCTCACATAGAGGAAGTGTGTGCAAGGTTGAGCGCGTGACTCGATCGCTGTGCCAATTGTAAAGGCTTATCCATTCATCCGTGCGTGCGCATTGGAATGACAAATTTTTTGTCCGCTGAGCTTATTACAAGCTAACGGCAAATAGTTGCGCAAGTCTGCTGTTAACTGTTGTTTACAGTACCTTCTGTATGGCTTTCGTAGTTCTGAACATGGGACATTTGGAAAAAAGGTGTGTGTGTGTGTGTGTGTGTGTGTGTGTGTGTGTGTGAGAGAGAGAGAGAGAGAGAGAGAGAGAGAGAGAGCTAAACGAGTCTGGTCACGTTACTTGTTCATTATTTGTCGCAGAACGGCGTATCGGTGTATCGGTGTCTGCCTGTTTGTCGATTTCGAACTGGATCGTTACGTCCTGATAAAATCGATAGACTCTGTGGTAGCGTCGAGCAATTTACAACAGACGTGTTCCTCAGCTCCGCTGGTAGCTAAACACAGTGGAACTCCTCCGCTCTCTCATAAAAGCATTTTCAGCACTGGAAGGAACTAATGCAGACTTGCGAATTCTAAGATTTTCACATCGTATGGACTGTTCGCTTAGATCACGGAATGCGTCTGGATAAAATCGTCTAAAACAGCCGACATTTCGACTGCTAGCTCACCACCTGTCAGCACTTGTCATTTTCTGTTCTTGCCTTGAGAATGAACGGCAGGCTACCTGTGAAATATTGACTGTTTTCTTCTATCTTACGCAATCGTAACCCCGTGATCTACTAAACTGCCCACTTGTGTTGCACCAAACGAGAATGCAAGTAATACTAACTGAAATATTTGGTAGGTACTCATTTTTGTGTCATACTACAAAAACGAATTTTGTAGCGGAGCGCATGAGCACGTTTGTAATAAACTCCTCGTCAACGGTCATTAAGCTGATCGAGAAACTTTAAACTTGTTACAGCGCAAGAACACAGTTCGAGATAAAAACAATTCGTGCACTGCACTAATACGTCACGACATACAGTTGGTCAGTAATGCAGGCAATGTTACTTTTGGATCAGGCCTCGTACTTTACCGCGTACCTCGTTATAACAATTTTCATACATGTAGGACTCAGACAGGGGTCTGTTGAGTTTGGAAGAAAATTGCACCGGAAGGAAAATATCTTACTGAGGCACGCCACTTGGCTGCTTAGCGAATTCGTCAATCATCAACTTCAGGCTTACGTTGTGGAGGAGAGTGAGGCTTCACATTATGCAGCAGCGAATGCGAAGAGCTGTTTGGCGGACGGTGGAGGCGAGCCAGCGCACTCTGATTACGGTGGAATGCAGCTGAGCCGCTGGCGGGGCAACTGCACTTCTCTTCTTTTGTCAAACGAGGAGCTATCTCCGAGAACCCAAATGTGTTTAGCAAAAGTATTATTGTTCAGTCGAAATTAGAAAAAAATTGTGTTGTCGAGAAGACACTATAAATCATAATCTACCCAAGTTAGTACCCCATTCAGCAGCGATCATCGGCTATTATCTTGTGAGCAAAAATCGCGCCATCTCCGCGGGCAACCTACAATTACGCTGCTATAGCTCCGGCCGTAATATGCGAATGAACTCTCGGGAGGACATGCAACTCTCCATTACGCACGTTCTCACATGCTCTAAAACAAATAACGCACATGTAATCTCGTCAATTATAGCTGGTATAATGGCATAATATGTAATTTACAACCAGTTCGTGTGAATACTGCGGGCTTACTGCTCTTGGAAATTTGCCACATGCTGACTTTTAGAAATAAGTAGCCTAATGCGTGTCTTCCTTTAAAAACAAGGTGACCAACAATGACGGACGAGCGATGTGACAAACATTTATGCTGATTGTGGTAGTTTTGCGTCACTATTACCACTAGTGCATTTTCCGGACGTAAAAATCCTCTGAAAATACGTATTTATCATAATTCATACTTCTCGCAGTTAATAATTTTACGATCACACTAAAACTTCCAGTAAACAAAATTCATATTTTTTAAGAGCTACGTAAAATTCTTGTAAAAGCAACAAAGCAAGCGGTTTCGAATATAAAGACTTGATATCAAATATTCTTCAGTAGATCGTTGCTGATACAATCCGTTAAGGAGCTAAGTATTTATTCTATTTTTAATCAATAATAAAACACTTGATATGATAGTAGGCTTTTAGTCCTTGTTATTTTCTTTTTCTACGCGTGAGCAAACTGGTTCACGTTGCACCGAAATACACCTTGCGCCGGTGGTTGAGATCGTCAGTGATACGCTTGTGTACTAGCGACGGAGATAGGAGGTGAAAATGGGCAGGTAAATATTATCAGAAGTTAGCTATACAATGAAAACTGAAACTTGTTACCAAATAAATAGAGGTTGGTTATATGGTGTGTTGTATGAGGAAATGCATCGCGTGACAGATTGGTAACAAGTAAGAAAAGTAAATGAAAGAGCATAAAAGTCCACATATAATGACGAAATTCCTGTAAAACTAGTTTGGGTGTAGCAAGTGTTTTTCATGAGGTGGGATCCACAAATTTCATATTGAAAAAAGTTGAAAGTAATATTTCATAAATTCTCTAGGTTTATGATTTACTTTATTAAAATTCACAAATTTTACTTCGCTCTTTGAACAAATAACTTCCTTTTAGAATTTCGTACCTCAGTCGGTAAAAGTAGAGGCCTTATAGGATGACTTCTTTGTCCGCCTGTCTGCCTGTCCGATTGTTGAGACCTCATTTTCTCAGGAACAGTCAGAGCTATCAAGTTGAATTTTATGTCACATAATAAGACCTACTGTCCCTTGGCAGTGTAAAATATTTAAGCTTTTAAATCAATGTAATACAAAGATACATGCATTTTTTGACACTCCCAAACTCACACATCAAAACCTATAAGGTAATTTCTTCTGGCCTAGAATCATGAACAGTTTGCAAATATTTAGCACTAACTGAATGAGATACGATGAAGCGAATTCCCTTACCGTTGTGCCTTTGCTATCTAGCTACGATAGGCGTAAGGCTGCCCGACTTCCGTGCCTCGTTGGCTCATTCTCCCAAACACTCCCTGACAGTCTATGCTTACGACACGAGAGCATCTGTAAAGTTTGAAAGCAAAGTAATCCCCGTAACACTGTCTCCACGTATGCGTACACCATAATTATTCTACAACGCAAACATTTGGGGTTATAGTCGTGCGGTATGAGACGTTACCGGCGGGGGAGGCGGGGCGGGGGGGTGTCCACTGCGGGCCAAACCGCGCAATAACCCTGGGTTCAGTGTGTGGGGCGGCGGTGGTGTGGGTGAATTGCTGTGGCCTGTTGTGGGGTTGTGAATCACTGAGAGCTACGGCGGGACGAAGCTTCTCCGTCGCTTCTAGGTTCCCGGTTTAAATACACAGTACAATACAATACCCGTAATTGATGCACGACTGCACGTCCATTGTTTGGTATGAGGTTTCTGCATATCCATTGAAGTGCACCATAGGACAATTCGACATTTGCGTAACAGGAATAGCCCTATCGTCGGCTGTACCGTTTTCTTCTTAACAGTAATCGTAAAAGGGACGAGAGCAGACGAACTCAAAGCAAATGCAGTTGCCAATTAACAATGCATGTTAATAAAATTCCAAAATTAATAAAGTATATGAAAAATTACAATAAGAATTGTGTAATCACACAAAAAATTTAAACTCGAAACTCAAAATTAATATATTCTGTTGACTGTTAGGTCAACAGTTGGTAGATGATTTTTGAAGTGATCGCTGTATCAAGCAGAAATCTACAGATGGCAGTCTTTGAATGCTGGCTCCTATTTTGACCGGAACCGAGGTTGGCATCTTCCTATACATCGAGCAGGAGGCCTGAAGACGGCATAATATATCGTCGAAACTGGTGGCCCAATAAAACAACAGTCTGGAAATTAGACGGGTTAAAAGTGTTCGCTTTGACATTCTGTACTGAACAGCCGAGTCCCGCAACCATCTCTGAGAAGATGGACATACGGAGAAATAGAGAGGAATCAGGAAAGCATAGAGACAGAAGCTACACCGGTGACAAAAGGGAAAGCTTTATTTTCCTCTTGAAAGTAGGGTGGTTTTGTATAAGACGCGGTAACAGGGTAATTTGTTACATAATCGTATGGCTGAAATACGGAAGGAGATGGAGAAAGAGATTTTGTGTTGGTCAAAGCTACAGCCAAGACACTGGACGCAACCGACATGGTATTGCAGTTGTGGAATGATGATAGGTACCTGATACGGGAGGAGAGGCACTGAAGGCACCAGCTATTGAGAAATTGTTGAATACACAAAGCGTGTTGATGTCACGCCAGCTATCCAGTTGCAGGCAGCCTGACTATAAGAAGGGCCGATATGATCGCACAGCCGAATGCTGCACACATATCTCACGCAAGCGATAATCACTTTCTCGAGCCGTCTGGAGTTTTGGCTATTTCTATCATTACGGACTGCATCACAGTAGTAAACTTCCGGCAGCACTAAAGATTGGACTAATTTTTGGTTAATCTGAGGTGTAAACATATTTCTTTAACTTTTAGATTGCATCTAGGCAGGAGAGAAATAACCAGCAAGCTGCAACAGTTTATTGTTCCCAATTTAGATGCTCATTCTAGGTTATGACAATTCCTTTTACTTTTTTTGAAATGGTAATTGGATGGCATTGATAAGTAGTGGAGGGACGGTCACAAAGATGTTCACTGCTTAACTTTTGGAGAGATATGAGGATGGCCTGTGACTTCAGAGGGTTTAGTCAGTTCAGTTGGGACCATCGTAATATTGAACAAAGATCATCATTCGTACGTGATCTGGCAGCAGCGACGTTGTTCGGTCTGGCACTTATGTACAACTGGATATCGTCAACATATAAGTGGTAGTTACAAAAGCGAAGCGCAGGTGAAATGTCAATTACATAAAACCAGAAATACAGTGGGCCAAATATGGAACCCTGTGTGAGTCCAGAGAAAACATTTTTAAGTGATGATTTCTTCGAGCCACAAGTGGCTTGTTAATATAGGTTTTTGTTGTAGCTGTCAATCCACAGTACTGCACTGTCGAGAACTTGAGATGTTCCGTTTCAACAAGTAACTAATAACCCGTCCTGGATTCACACGAGTAGCACTAAGTACCTGTGGCCGGACGACTTTTTAGCATAACGGTAATTTTGTCGAGTTATGATAAAAATTCAGAGAACAACATTAGATAACTGAATATCAACACTTTCATACAACTTGAATGATTTAAGCAGCACACGCCAGGAAAGTTCTCAGGAGCCGTGAATATTATCTGCTCCATATTTAAGTGGCGTTTGGAGTGACAGCTCATGGCAACGATGGGAGCTGCGAGCTGCCGAGCTATCCAGTCTGCCGATTGCAGCGCTAGTTTGATGCAAATTACATACGTTACACCTGTCCATAACAGATTCCGTGCACACTATAGGCACTTGTAGACCTGCCCACTCCAGTGTCAGTCGGGCGCGACTTACAGCTTCTGTATGGCATTTTCATGCATTTCCCAACGTGACGTCGCAAGAGGTACCCTCCGCCACCCAACATCGGTAGGATACACCCTCTGCCACACACAATAAGTACAGAGTACTCTCCAACTCAAAACACGATATGAAGCACTCTCTGCCACACAACGTTGGTACGGAGCTTCCTCTGCCACAAACAATTGGTACGGAGCTGCCTCCACCTCACAACATTGTACAACACACCCTCTGCCATGCAACTCTGGCACAGAGTACCCTCTGCACACATCATCAGTAAGCAACAATTTCTGCCAATCAAAATTGGTACGAAGCACCCTCCGCCACAAAACATCGTTACATACCACCCTCTGCTATGTAAAATTCGTAAGAGGTACCTTCCGTCACACAGCAGTGGTATGAAGCATCCTGTGCAACATAACATCGCTACAAAGCTCCCACTGCCCGTATACCACATAACTTTCAGCAAGCACCCTCCATCATGCAACGTTGGTATGAAGCAAGTTCTGCCACACAACATCGGTACGAAGCACCCTCTTCCATGAAGAATTGAAGAGAAGCGCCCTCAACCGAGCGGGGTGACGCAGTGGTTAGACACTGGACTCGCATTCGGGAGGACGACGGTTCAATCCCGCGTCCGACCATCCTGATTTAGGTTTTCCGTGATTTCCCTAAATCACTCCAGGCAAATGCCGGGATGGTTCCTCTGACAGGGCACGGCCGACTTCCTTCCCAATCCTTCCCTAATCCGATGAGACCGATGACCACGCTGTCTGGTCTCCTTCCCCAAACCAACCAACCAGTAGCTGCTAGGCTGAATACCGTAACTCCTACAACCATCAGAAGCGCCCTCTGCAATGAAGAATTGATGATAAGGACCCTCTGTGAGGCAACATTAGCGAAGAGTATTGTGGTGTCACCGCCAGACACCACACTTGCTAGGTGGTAGCCTTTAAATCGGCCGCGGTCCGTTAGTATACGTCGGACCCGCGTGTAGCCACTATCAGAGATTGCAGACCGAGTGCCGCCACACGGCAGGTCTAGAGACTTCCTAGCACTCGCCCCAGTTGTACAGCCGACTTTGCTAGCGATGGTTCACTGACAAAATACGCTCTCATTTGCCGAGACGATAGTTAAAATAGCGTTCAGCTACGTCATTTGCTACGACCTAGCAAGGCGCCATTATCAGTTGCTATTGATATTGTAAATAATGTACAGACAAGAGCTACGTTCAACATTAATGGATTAAAGTTAAGTATTACACCATCTGCGTCCGTTTTTCTAAGTTCTAATTTCCTTGTCCTGTTCCAGACCACACGCCAGCCTGCGTGAGCTAAAACGCGTGCCTTTCGGCTTCCTCTCAATTCAGTGGGTTGGTCTCCTGCCAATCCACAACAAATATAATCTGCTACACAACATCCGTGAGAAGCATCCTTCGCCACACAACACAGGTACAAAGCACTTTCTGCCACTTAATATTGTTACGAAACACCTTCTGCCACGTAACACTGGTACAGGACACAACTCGAGCTAACGCGATTTCAAGTTCTGCCATTCATCGCCAGATGGCAACGTCATCGTTTTGACAGCATTGGGAGACTTACATAAATTCATCATTGTTCAGCCAATTTGCGAGAAATATTTATCAATTGCGAACTTGAACCTTTCTTGTAAATTAATCTATTAGTGAAAACCGTATCAAAATCGCTCGAGTAGTACCTGAGATTAGCCCGAGCACGCAGATGGAACTATAGGCGGACTTCAATTCATGATACAAGAAGAGTAGATATATCGAAATCAAAAGCCTTGCTGAAATTTTAAGATTGTCAGTCAGGTCTGTCCGTGGCATTTTTTATGTTCTCAGTCACTTTGCTTAATGCAGTTGATGTACAATGGTGTCTTCGAAAGTTTGATTGATATTTATCGTGGATGTTACGTTCAAAAATGTTCAAATGTCTCTGAGCACTATGGGACTTAACACCTATGGTCATCAGTCCCCTAGAACTTAGAACTACTTAAACCTAACTAACCTAAGGACATCACACAACACCCAGTCATCACGAGGCAGAGAAAAGGATGTTACGTGTTTTGAGGTATTACGTCGGCTGTTCAAGAACGATGCACATCAAGGGTTACTGTGGGTAATATGCTGACCGAACATTAGTCACCTGGTGATTTTGGAACATCAAACTTGGGTAATGGCTGAATTAAACTATGCTTCCACTCAGTGGAATATGTACCACAAACAAGAGAGAGATTAAAATGTATGTGACAAAACGATAGTATCGACAACGTTTTTAAGCACACCTGTTCTCACTCCATCATTATCTACTTCCCCAGAAGAAATTTTCATCATTGCTTTCTGTACCGTTTTTTTTATTTTTTTATTTTATTTAATATTTACTTTTTTAAGAAAAATTCGTTTTTCGAGCAAGTGCCTCCTCGTCGCTAATGATTTATCGCAATTCCAGAATTGATTACAGTTGGACAAAAACTTTTAATTCATCCGAAGGAGCTTGAAAAACAGAACCAAATTTCGCCTTTCCTATACCGAAGCTGCGGTATTCGACATGCTACTCATCTAATCAGAGTGCATGTCTGATTTTGGTGTTGCGCACGTTTTGTATCACTTTGTTTTGACCTACCTGATAGTTCTGGATTTTGATCTCTTTAACCTTCTATGTGCAGAATCTAGTTTATTCATTATCTCGTATTTCTGTAGTCAGTCATAGAGCAGGAGTTCTCTTTACTTTGATAGAGCGTTTAGGGACATGTTTGTCACATAGCGCAATAACTGTGTGACTCAATTCCAGGACTTCACCGTCTGTGGTTGGCTCACTGTTTATATCCAACCACGGAACATCTGAACTGTCCTTTCGAAGGGTGTTTGCTTTTTAAGTTCCCGTAGGCCGTTAGGAGAGATTTTTCTCTAGTGGCCTGTAGTGAGTACACTAAGAACATCACAACAAGAGCAAAAACACCTGGGGCAGAAATCTGACTGGCTCAAATTACTTTATATATCCTCTCTCGTCGCTATTATACAGGGTGTTACAAAAAGGTACGGCCAGACTTTCAGGAAACATTCCTCACACACAAAGAAAAAAAATATGTTATGTGGACATGTGTCCGGAATCGCTTACTTTCCATGTTAGAGCTCATTTTATTACTTCTCTTCAGATCACATTAATCATGGAATGGAAACACACAGCAACAGAACGTACCAGCGTGACTCCAAACACTTTGTTACAGGAAATGTTCAAAATGTCCTCCGTTAGCGAGGATACATGCATCCACCCTCCATCTCATGGAATCCCTGATACGCTGATGCAGCCCTGGAGAATGGCGTATTGTATCACATCCGTCCACAATACGAGCACGAAGAGTCTACATTTGGTACCGGGGTTGCGTAGACAAGAGCTTTCAAATGCCCCCATAAATGAAAGTCAAGAGGGTTGAGGTCAGGAGAGCGTGGAGGCCATGGAATTGGTCCGCCTCTACCAATCCATCGGTCACCGAATCTGTTGTTGAGAAGCGTACGAACACTTCGACTGAAATGTGCAGAAGCTCCATCGCGCATGAACCACATGTTGTGTCGTACTTGTAAAGCCACATGTTCTAGCAACAGAGGTAGAGTATGCCATACGAAATCATGATAACGTGCTCCATTGAGCGTAGGTGGACGAAACTAAAATGAGCTCTAACATGGAAATTATGCGTTTCTGGACACATGTCCACATAACATATTTTCTTTATTTGAATGTGAGGAATGTTTCCTGAAAGTTTGGCCGTACTTTTTTGTAACACCCTGTATATATATAAGGGTGGGGCTGTGTGGAGTGTGATGGATTGAATCTAGAGATATAGCGCTCATATCGTTAGACTGGAAAAGTCTCCTCACATTCTCTGCAGAGCGTAGATCTATATTTGTGTCTCCCATAACGATTACATGCTCATACTGTGACACCAGCGAGGACAGGATGAGAAAGTATGAATTTCGGTGGTTTGTAGATTACTCCAATTAAAAGTTTCTGATTAGATACCTTTATTTCGTGAACATTTTTCCATGCAGTTATCAGCTGCAAAACTTCGTATTGTGTGGAAGGACAAAAGTCTATTGCATTATATTCGATAGTTATCAATCTCCTCTAGCACGCTTAAGAACTTCCTCATCTACGTCGTTCAAATATTTTATGCCATATTTTATTTTGCGGAAGACTTTTACTTTTAATGTAAAAACGTGTCTGTTGTTACCTGTGTGTTACGGATCGTAACCTAATCTATAACACGTGCTTTTGAACGGGAGTCACATCACACACCAATGAAACTCCTCAAAAATATTGATACAGATCGAAACGACATCCACTTTACAGAAAATTTATAATGGAACGAATTTGCACGGATAAATCAGATAACGGTGTTTGCAACTCAACTAAGAAATAATTAATTTCACTCTGATGGGAGCATTAGTATCTGATCACGATAATTTGTCCAACGTCAATCTATTGTTTATGTTTTTTCTGGTTCTTGTTCAACTTAATCTGTCACTTCCAGTCACATTTCACTTTCTTTGTTACTCAATAGTGTTTACATGTTGTTTGGTTCATTATGCCCCTTTTTAACACAATATTTGAATCCTTCTGAAAGGGTTGCGATACAGAAGGCGGATATACTAAAAAAATAAAGCGGAGAGCAGCGTTTCGTAAGTATAGGCTGATGCCCAGATAGGATCACATGTGTGAGCTCAGTCTGCAAGAAATATTGACGATATCCGACAGCAAAAAGTTAAAGGATACTGGTTTTAGAAAGCATGAACATGCACGAAATATTGTTTAATACATGTCATTAATTCCTCATAAAACAAATTCGGAACAAAAATGAAAGTAATAAAGCATAGCGGAAAGGAAGTAGCCATGCGACAGGTGGGACGGGACACGACGCAAACCCCTCCTCCCCACGACCAGGGAGTAGCCGCGGGGACTTTGCATGCAAAGCAACTGTCTGAACCCCTCTACACGCGCTGTCGTGATCCCGAACCGGCAGCCGGAGGGGTCGCTACAGAAGGTGGGATGGCCTAAAGCAGAACTGGAACTCGAGAGGTGAACGATAACCTACCTCCCTAGTGACCGCCCCTCCCGCCCCCCGCTACCAAACGACCAGGCCCCTCCCCCCCCCCCTTTCCCGACTATTAGAGCCCCGACAGGTTACCTGTAATCGGAGACTTAATCACTTTGTAACTGTCGGTTCCTTAACGATAATAATCGTATGACGGACTACTGCGAGAACAGGGCAGCAGTCTCATGAAGGAAGAGTGTTAGAACTAGGCAATTTCCGTTAAGTAAATTATTTATGTTCCGTTTTCTATGAGACAGCTGCAACGTGGTAGGTCTCTCACACTCACAAGAAGACAGTTTGAGCATTTTACAATGGATCATAGTAATCCCGAAGGAAGCATACATTTTTGAGCCGATATATTACAACGCCAACAAGCGCAGTTTCGAAAGGAAACTGAATCCATAATCAGTGCAACAGTGTAATTACTGAAGAGATTCTGAGCCGTGCTTCTTTGCAAAAAACATGCAGTATGATGATAATGATGAAGATATGTTGGTTTGTGCGTAGATAGCCCTGTCTTTACCACTCATATGAGAGTTAAGGTACCTCCAAAATCTACTGGCTGTCGTAAAAGTCGCGCAGAATTTCCTCGCCATCCTGTGCGGAACCGAATTTTAAAACAAAGACACGTTTTGTCAAAATTACGTACGACCCATCGTTTGCGAGAAAATCTCTGATAAATTACGTTATGTGGCAACGCGGTAATATGGGGAGCGTAATTAAGCGTGTCTCACGACCTATCGTACAGACACCGTTTACAACTTATTGTTATAGAAAGAAGGAAAGAAGATTAGGTTTAACGTCCCGTCGACACCGAGGTCATTAAAGACGGAGCTTATTGTTTTATCTGAATGGCAATGTTACAAAAACTTCTGTCTTCTAGACCCACCTATTCCACTGAATTACAGTTTCCACTGTAAGTTTACGTAGTACCACACTGAAGTGCCAAAGAAACTGGTATAGGCACGGATATTCAGATACAGAGATATGTAAACAGGCAGAATACGGCGCTGCGGTCGGCAACGCCTCTATTAGACAACAGGTGTCTAGCGCAGTTGTTAAATCGGTTACCGCTGCTGGTAGGTTATCAAGATTTAAGTGAATTTGAACGTGGTTTGGTTTGGTTGTTTGGGGGAGGAGACCAGACAGCTAGGTCATAGGTCTCATCGGATTAGGGAAGGAAGTCGGCCGTGCCCTTTCAAAGGAACCATCCCGGCATTTGCCTGGAGCGATTTAGGGAAATAACGGGAAACCTAAATCAGGATGGCCGGACGCGGGATTGAACCGTCGTCCTCCCGAATGCGACTCCAGCGTGCTAGCCACTGCGCCACCTCGCTCGGTTTGAACGTGGTGTTACAGTCGGCGCACGAGTGATGGGACACATCATCTCCGAGGTAGCGACGAAGTGGGGGTTTTCCCATACGTCCATTTCACGAGTGTACTGTGAATATCAGGAATCCAGTAAAACATCAAATTTCCAACATCGCTGAGGCTGGAAAAAGATTGTGCAAGAACGAGACCAACGACGACTGAAGAAAATTGTTCAACGTCACAGAAATGCAACCCTTCCGCAGATTGCTGCAGATTTTAATGCTGGACCATTAAAAAGTGTCTGCATGCAAACCATTCAACGAAACGTCATCGATATGGGCTTCCGAAGCCGAAGGCACACTCGTGTACCCTTGATGACTGCAAGACACAGAGCCTTACGCCTCGCCTGGGCGCGTCAACACCGACATTGGACTGTTGATGACTGGAAACATGTTGCTTGGTCGGAAGAGTCTCGTTTCAAATTGTATCTAGCGGATGGACGTGTACGGGTATGGAGACAACCCCGTAAATCCATGGATCCTGCGTGTCAGCAGTGGACTGTTCAAGCTGGTGAAGACTCTGTAAGGTGTGAGGCGCGTGCAGTTGGAGTAATATGGGACCCTTGATACGTTTAGATACGACTCTGACAGGTGACACGTACATAAGCACCCTGGGTGATCACTTGCATCCGTTCATGTCTATTGTGCATTCCGACGAACTTGGGCAATTCCAGCAGGACAATGTCACACCCCACACGTCCAGAATTGTTACAGAGTGGCTCCAGGAACACTCTTATGACTTTAAACACTGGCCACCAAACTCCACAGACTTGAACACTATTGAGCATATCTGGGATGCCTTGCAATGTGCTGTCCAGAAGAGATCTCCACCCCTTGTACTCTTACGGATTTATGGACAGCCATGCAGAATTCGTGGTGTCAGTTCTCTCCAGCTTACCTCAGACATTAGTCGCGTCCATGTCACGTCGTATTGCGGCATTTCTGCGTGCTCGTGGGAGTCCTACACGATATTAGGCAGATGTACCAGTTTCTTTGGCTCTTCAGTGTACATACCAATTGATTTTGACATTCAACTTTCGCTTACTATCTATCGCTTTTCATTTGCATAATATTAAGAAATGATACAATATAATTTTCAGTACTACTGGAATTACAACAGCATGCCTCATTACAATGAAACGTACTATTTGCATGAAATTACAATCGTTATTCAAAATAGTTTTTGTAACTTTTTGTTTTCCGTGGTTTGTTTCAACGGCCACACTGTTATCATCAGATGGGTGGCACTTTCTGCATGGTTGTTCTTACGAATATCGACGAATGCGCTTCACCTTTCCCATAGTAAATATTGTGCACGTATTCTTTGCGTCATACCTATCAATATTTAGTTCGTTACTTCCAAAGCAAATTTTAAATCTAACCTAAAATCATTTCTCCTGGATAAGTCCTTCTACTCCATGGACGAAGTTCTATTGAAAAACGTAGAAAAAAAACTAGTTTTGAAGTGTAGTGGTATGATTGGACTAAAAAAAATAATTTATTCGTTAATGTTAACATTAATTGTACATACATGTACCGTAAACTGACTCGTGTAACATCATTTCGATAAAAGAATCGTTCAAATGAGCAATGGAACATGTAAAAAATGGTTCAAATGGCTCTGAGCACTATGCGACTTAACTTCTGTGGTCATCAGTCGCCTAGAACTTAGAACTAATTAAACCTAACTAACCTAAGGACATTACACACATCCATGCCCGAGGCAGGATTCGAACCTGCGACCGGAGCGGTCGCTCGGCTCCAGACTGAATGGAACATGTAACTAACTAATTAATCAGCCAGTGCAAACGTGCCTTAATTTTCTTTCCCCCTCGCAAGCTGCTGTAGTGCCATTACAAAAAGTCATATTAAAGGTGCTTTCCATATGATAATGCCTGTATAACCATCAAAACACAAATCTTGTAACCGACGCTAGATTGTAATTTTTTAATTTACACTGTCAATAACATTTCTCACAAGAGTCCATAACGGAAAGTATAGTGCCAACTGACGAGAAAATACTTTAAACTGAGGTTCTTGGAAGACACTGTAGAGTACCAGACACACTGAGATTAACTTAAGGCTAATAAAAAGGGATGTACGTGCAAGAGAAGACATCGCCACAGATAGCTGAATAAACGTGATACCTAATTATAAACACTTAATTCCAGAGACTACATCTCTCTGATTAAAAATTAAAGACACGGTTTTCCTAACGAACGAAATTTATATCTCTTAGTTCTTGTAATTTCTGAATCAATGTACAAAGGAAGAAAATATAAATTCTAGTAGACGGTGACGGCATTTTTATCCTAAAGGAAGTAACAGTATTACCTTGTTACATAGAGGTCAATATATCCGAAATGTATATTAGGCTCCGGTCGAAAACTGACATGCAAGTATATGAGAAATAAACAACTAAACTTCAAAATGAATTGTACAATACGGTAGTTTATCTCAAGGTCAGACGAAAACTTAAAAATCATTCACTTCTTAGGAACGATAATTGTTGCTGTCCTCAGAGACCCATAAAGATTGTAATGATGTGCTATCAATGCAAAGCTATGTAATTACTGAACAACAGACCGAAGCTCATATGATTTATTTCTCCTCGCTCAGAATATCATTAAGTCGTCAAAGTGTTACAAGCAAGGAATCCCAATCCCGAGACACAGGACTGTCTTCAATGAATTCGTATTCCGTCACGGCGTCCGGAACCTGCAATTAAACTGGTAATAGGTATAAACCTGTGTGAGCATATTGAGTATAAAAATTACTCTCCTCGTTTAAATTACATCTGTCCGTAGTAATGGCAACAGTTACGATAAAACGTGACATCAACCCGAATATATTTTACGCACATGTGGTCTTAACGTCGAAGAACAGCGCGGGGCATTCGTTCATCAGACAGGGCTACGAGTGGACGGCGAATCCACCTTCACAAAAAATTGTAGTACGTACGTGGATGGCGCTCGCCATAGCTCGAGTAGCGTTTTCATCTGTTACTCCCAGTTTTCGTCACCAAAGAAACGATACTTAAAAATCTGTTTGGAGATGTGGCGTTAAAGTATATTTTTTCTGTTGTATTAGAGCGTTATCCAGGTCATCGTGTTTATCATTCTGATGACAGCAACCGGTTGTTCCCCTTAAGCAAATGATAATTAATAATAACAATAACAGTAATAACAATACACGTCTCATGATATTTACGTGCATATAACACATGAACTAGCCGGCCGTGGTGGCCGAGCGGTTCTAGGCGCTTCAGTCTGGAACCGCGCGACCGCTACGATCGCAGGTTCGAATCCTGCCTCGGGCATGGATGTGTGTGATGTCCTTAGGTTAGTTAGGTTGAAGTACTACTAAGTTCTAGGGGACTGATGACCTGAGATGTTAAGTCCCATAGTGCTCAGAGCTAACACATGAACTTAATAATTTACGTGAGACTAGCTGCTTACAGCATTATAGGTGTTCAGTCTATGGGAAAGAACGTGGAATGGCATTGAGCATTTTAGCCATGCTAATACGCGTGCATAGATAAGCTTGTGGTATTAATTAACTGAAACGACGTGCCATAAAATCCTTGGTGTAGACTGAAATAACTGTCCCTTCACAACAGTGACAATAAAGTGGAGACATGTCTCCGCAAGAGACGAGTAATTCTTCAACAGTGTACGATCAGGAAACAGAGCCTAATAAAACGAGATCAGTTTGTAAAGTCTTATGTACTATCAAAGTTATGGCACTTGGATCAAGTTTTCCCAATCCTGAGACATATCTAAGACAAGATAATATCAATAATTTTTTTTTGTATCTATAGGAACATTTTTACAGCAAGACAGAGGATTAAAACTATCATTCTAACAGACAGTGGTCTAGGTTTCACGGATGGTATCACAAAGCTCAAGCAGTTGTGAGGTAAAATACCATTAAATGTATACACAAAAAGCCGATTAAAAGTGATTATCATCTCAGTACAAAAAGAAAGTCAAGACACAACAATGAACATTAGTTCAGACAATTATGATGTAAGGTAAGTTAAAAATTTCTTGAAACACTGAAAGGAAAAGCAGTCAGTACCTCGCGTGTATATTGCTGCTCTTGCAAAATAAGCAGCGGAATGTAGTTGAAAGCAAATATGAAAAAACTGACTGCAAATGAGTCGAGAAATATCTGACGCAAACTTTAAGACGCTGAAATAAAATCCACGATGTAAAAAGAGAAGAAGGCTTCGCAGAAATAATCTCGCCGAAAGAATGCACTTCGTGCTATATAGTACAGAATTTGAGGAAATTATTCGATTGCGGCAAGGCAACTCATTTTTGGGGAAATGTGTGCACTTAAGAATCGTAATGAAACAGGTACTTAGCTCTACGGCCGAACTGCTAACATTTTCCTGTGGTTAAGAATAAACTAAACGTGTGCATATCAGTGTACATGGTGCATTACATAACAGCAAAAAACAGACCGCAAATGTAGACGAATGCATACCACATATAGCTAACAAATTCAACAGAACGGGCGAAACGTCACTACAGAAAAATTGTTGGAAGATGTTCCAAAACTGTAAACACGGCATTAGTAGTGAGTTGCTTCTCTTGTAAGAGTTTTGGCAGAACGACGAATTTCGACGTAGGGCCGATTCTTCGCAAAGTAAAATTCAACTTGAGATTTTTGTTTAAAGAAATAAAAAATGATTATCAAGTATAAAAAAGGTTTTTATAGTCTTCTTCATTTAAAGGACAACCAATTTATTCTACAAAGAAAATTTTATTCATGTAGTATGAAACAGAGGCTATTTTACAACTTTTATGCAAAGGGAAACTACAACAAAGAAGTCAGACCGAGAAAGCAAATTTGGCGACCGCAGGGAGGGAAAGCGGGGGAGAAAGAGAGCTCGCAAAAAATTAAAAAAATTAAAAAATCGTGACTGCTCGCGAAAAGCAGGAAACACAGATTCGACCCCTGATCCTAAACAACATTTTTGATTTTCAAACCAGATAGATCTCTTACAATACATGGTTGTCTAGTTGTGATGTCTCCGTAAGAGCAGCTACGTATGTCATGAGGGTATGGCTCAGTTGCCTGCAATTGGTGGTATAAAACTTCATTGTCAGCTTTAAATCATACAGCACATAACGAAAAACCTTACAACAGGTGCTGTGTGAAATAATACCATTATTTTGTCACGAAAATGGCCACGATATAGATCGCAGTTAGCAGAGTTGCAGTCTTGATCAACTACACTTTGTCAAACTTTTTTTAAAAATAAACAAAACTTAACCAGCTCTCAGATGCGTAACATCTGCAAAAGAAACCATGTTTGCATCCCATGGCTGGACTAG
Organism: Schistocerca americana; assembly: GCF_021461395.2. Taxonomy (NCBI): domain Eukaryota; kingdom Metazoa; phylum Arthropoda; class Insecta; order Orthoptera; family Acrididae; genus Schistocerca; species Schistocerca americana. The sequence continues at coordinate 464,453,172 of NC_060130.1, forward strand.
GGAGCTGGTTTTGGTTTATAGGAGAGAAGCATAGCGTTACTAGCAACAGCGTTCGGACTAATCTTCGTCGTCATGACTTCCTTGCCATCAAACATTCCCATAACTACACCGAAGCGAAGTTACTTCTTTTCGAAGGATATCAGTACATTAAAGCATGATAAATAGTTGAGTGAGGGAAAAAAGTAAGCAATAAACATCTGCAAATTTTTGTTTTAGTAGTAGCGCATCAGTGTATGTCTTTATAAAAACAGCGGTTCGTCTATGGGTACTTCCTTGCACTCGAGTTAATACTTTGCATATCCGTTGAATAATATAAGCAGAGTAGGGATTGGCACGCGATTTATGGTTTGCTTTGCCACTGTATTCAGAAACACCACGAGCGTACTGTAGCACCAAGATTATTACAAAATAGTGTTACTGAGATGCATGTACCACACAAATTTTTTTACAAGCGCTTTGTTGCAAAGAGCGCTGCATTTTGTTCCCTACATTAATAATAAATTATAAAAATGACAGCAAGTTTTATTGACGATTGGCGCTTCAAGTGTCAGATATGAGTACATATAGTTAGTAAAAGGAGGTAACATTAAGCTGCTATCTACATTAAGATTATAAATGTAATACCGACCTTCAAACTGTCAGAGTTTACAAAGGTTATTATTTATTCGTAATTTTTAAAATAGTTTCCCAGGAATTTTAGGTGACAGAACTGGTGAATATGGCTCCGATACAGCATAGGAGGAAAGCACTGGCCTGTAGTGTATTCTGAACATTAAAATGTTAAAGTGCAATTCGAGGGAATGTCTTCCCAGAACGCGTGTGTTACAGCCAACATGTTATGTTCGTCCAGTCCGTTTTTTCCTAGTTACGTAATCGTTATTATCAGACATTTCTGCGGTAGTGATTCAGATCGCTGGAGCTCTTGGCGTCAAGTTGAATCGACTGAGAAGTACTAGTTACGTACTCGTGTGCTCTGCGAGCACCTCTACAGATACCAGTCACTGTATGTTCCACTAGGCATTCGGTCCAAAATTGTAAGAAGTTTGCATCTAACTTCCAAAGAAAAGAAGTGTTATTACCATCTGCTACTGGAAATAGAAAACTGTCCCTTTTTGAAGAAATCGGATTTTTGTAGGAAAATAACGTTTATTTGCAGAACGGTACCACTCGCTGAGATAGCATAAAATCATCTGAAGGAAAAGTATAGTCACCAACAGACACTAATCCACAACAAATGAATACGTTTAAAATTTAACTGATTCCCTTGCGGTCTCTATGTTATTAGCTTCCCCACTTCTTCAAAGAATTACTACAGTACGTACTCGTAATTTAAGTCTCGCTCGGACATTACAATTTATTGACGATTGGTTTCAGATAACAAGATTCCGTTATCAAATTTCAAATAGTGATGATGCAACCTGCCACCACTTCGTCACAGAGATTTCCGTTACGAAGTGACCGTATCATCATTATTTGAAACTTTTTAATAGATGGTTACTATCCGAAAACGGTCGTCAGTTAATAGTAATGTGCAAATGAGACTGCATACTACATACTATAGTATAATCACTTGGTGTTGCTTGTTGCCACCATTACAAATATTACCATAATTATTATTTGCCTAAAACAAGAGAGAGTTTAAAGAAGAAGAAATCCAAAGTCTCCGAAACTGTGGAGAAAACCGTCAATACAACAGTATTCGGTGTACAGTGCTCGATATGCTTTTTACTGTCATTTTTGCGCATCGAACCTGCGCTACGCATTTGCTCTTCGAACACTAAACAGCAGTTGCGAATTTGTGACAATAGTTTTCAGTCAATGAATCGCTACTTCCACTAATATGAAAATAAGGTATAACTTGAATATACAAGAATATTGAGTTGTAAAATAACGCATGAAATAACTGACACATAGAAAGGAGAAAAACTCCTTCGAAAAGCAACGTGTGTCTCATAAATAACCGAATAGTTGAGCTGGGCTGCAGTATGGAGGCAAAATAAACTGATATGACATATATAAACTATACTGTTATGAAGCTGCTGCAGCTGCTCGTCAAATCAGGAGAGAAACTAATTAAGTTTTTATAAGAGAAACTTCAGCTCATGTGTGTCATTTAAGCTCCATCTCTTTATATGCTGTAGAGTAGAATGAAACACGATGCTTCAGATCGTTTACTTGTATCAAGTGTATCAAGGAAGTTTGTGGCAACACCAGAATGTGATTACGATCTAATATAATTGCTCATGTTATACAAAAAGATAACGATAATCGAACCATGCCACAAGTCAATTTGTGTAAACAAATGCTTAATTGATAATAAAGGGCTGTGTGCAATTGCGTATGATTATATGGCTATTATTATCTCATTATGAATAATCTTTCTGGATGAATCTGTGCACCTAACTCAGCCGTATCGCTACCTGACGGTTTTATAGGGCACAAAGGAGAGAAGAGAGAGTAATGTTATCTTCACATCGATTAAATGCTTGGCTGTAGTTATAGACAATCCGTGAGCAGCGGTAGTATTATGAGCGCGGTAAAAATGTGGTAAGTATATCGAGTCTTCAGCTTTAACGAATAACGACAGTGACAAATCATCTTACGGATGCAGTTGTACGTGCGTCATTCAAAATAAATTCCTCACAGGTGCAGTGACTCGATTTTACTAACGTTCCCTAAACTTAGAAACAAATCCGTTCTTTCACATCGTTTTTCATCTCTGTTATCTGCGTTTTCAATTTAAACAAGCTGCAGTTGTGTAGCATAATGTGAACATATGTTCATTTTCAAAAATTTACTTCACAATCTTAAAATAAACATTGAATTACCGATGTAAGTTTGTGATAACCCTAAATGATTAGTATCGATGGAAAGACGTAATATTAAATAAGTAAAAACAATACAGTATTAATTTGAGTTTGAAATGTCCTGATAAGTTCACGCGTTGAAGCTTATACAGACAACGATCGCCTCGAACGCCCACAACACGTCCAACACGTCACCACGCTGGCTATTTAAAGCGATGAGCGAGGCGCTACCAATCACAAACATAAATCACAGACCAGAGTTTGTTGTCCGATCTGAGACAATAAGTCTGACGTTCGCTTACGAATGGAAGCATGTGTTATGCACACAATAAGTGCGTATGATAACAGCCGCGAGAAAAACAAATCGATTTTATAAGCACATGTCGTGCTTGTGCCCTGCTAAACGTAATTTACGATCTGCGCAGATATTCTAACAGCTTCGTTGTTTTTTTGCTACTAGTGTTTCAAAACCAAAAGAAATCGCTTTCAGTGAGATCCAGTGGTGTTTTATCACCCTTACGGCAATAATTCTCTTTACGCAGGGTATCCCAAACCAGTAGTGTAGAGACAGTAAAGGATCATAATATGAGTATGTTGAGATCAGAAAACAATTGTCGGAAATTAATATTCCACACGGTACGAGATGTTGCGTACGAGGCACGTGTTTCTAAACTGCTTACAACAAATAACTGACAGCCGCATCACACATCGACGTTGGTGGCGCTGCCTTGAGAAGCTCTAAACAATCGCCTGTGATGTTTCCAAGATGGAGTTTACCATTATTTACAGTTCATCACTTATTGTCCTAGTTGGAGCATTACTCGTTACAGAAACATTCAGGCATTCATTTAATATATGGTACGGCAGAATGTACTCCCGGGAAAGCCAAACAAATGCACCCAGAAAAGTTTCGCAACAGAGTTCGTCGCAAATGGAAGAAATTTATCAACGTGGATAGAACTTTGTCAAACAACGAAGAGCTGGCCAAGTTTCCCAAGAAATTTTTTTTCGCGTAGACTCTGAGGAGAGTGTGTTGGATCGTCTGGAAGAAAATTCATCAGTGTACGCCGACAAGTTGGCGGTCTTTACCTTGACCTGTTCGTATGAGTTTTAAGTTATTGCTGTAGGGTTTACGTTGTTCATGTTTAAATATTAAATGCCAAGCATTAGTTACTTATGTTTAGCATATATATCATTTTTCCCTAAAGCTTTCGGACGCCCTGTACGCTCGATGGGGCCATTGGAGAGTATCGTAAAGAAAAACTGTGAGTATTCCACTCTTAGGTAGTTAGTTTCTTTCTTTTATGTGTATATCTCCAAGAATATGGAAATTCTAAACCATAGAACAGAACATTTTATTTTACGACTGCTTTTCCATGATCTGCTTCATTATACTGATAATCTCGAAAATTTGAGATGCCATGCCATAATAATTTAAGCCAATTTTTCGGTTGTATATAATTTTACTAAGAAGTTGATTAAACTGTCCTGCTTGCTCATTCAATTTCTACACTGAAAGAACTCAGGACTCTGAGGAACGGCTTACGAAGTCTTCGTATCACGAATTACTGACACTTTTTACCACGTAATTCAGCCACCACCGTAACGATAGCAAAAACGTTTGGATGTCAGGAGAGGCATTTCGACTCAGCTGTAATAATGATTTCATTTAAGTGTGATCTAAGGGTAAACTGTTAACTTACGCAAATCTAGTCATCATACATAGAAAATTTTAAGTCAACACTGTTATAAAAAACCATTATTTTGCCTATTATTCATGGAAATTAACTCACATCCTTGGTGGAATAAACCCCACATTGATCAATATTTTATAAGCACCGTGAATAACTCGTGACCTTCTTTTCTGTGTTTGATAGTAAAATGTCAGTTTTTACGATTTCGATAGACAATAAATCTACCAGCTAGAATAGTGAGTTCAATTAATGAATCCTGCTAAAACTCCGCTCTGCTTAGCATTCACGCACACACTTCTCAAAAAGAACTGTTTCAAATGGAAATGAACCCCAGTCAGACTAAACTGTTAGATATGTGCGACTCGTGCTAAACAAGGAAAAAAAAGACAGAACAGAGACAGCTGTCACATGTGATAGTACTCTGGGTTTGTTCTTTTTCAGAATATGTGAAAAATGATAGCATCACCATTCACTGTAAAATCTGTAAGGTTCATAAGGACGTCGCTGTAAGTCGATCAACGGCTCGTAAGTGGCGACGAACACAACCTTGGAATGTTCTCGATGAAGAGTGAAAGGGTAGATGTTCAGAAGTGATTGAGGGCTTGGGGGGAAGAGTTATTGCATGGATTAAGGAGCACAAATGTTTCACAAAGTTCAGTCGCGTTTTCATCACGTCAACGACATGAAAGATTTTATGACGAGTTGTGTGTTGTCACAGGGGGAAAATTTATATGCCGAGGTCATTTAAAATATGGTCCTTTGATACCTGAAATACTATAGCACACGACAGGAACTTCAGAAATTAATGTCTCGCTGACTGAGAATTCGCAGTTCTTACACTTCCCGTTTTATTAGTAATACTGAGTAAATAACATGTTAGTATTGTTACAATATTGGTATACTCGTTGCAATACATTTTTAATCTGAGCAACAACAAATAACGCAATATCATATAGGAACTGCACCGTAGTCAGAATACCTTCTACTTGGCTGGTTCTTCCAGGGAAACTGCCCATGGCCTTGACCGCGCTGGTATACCATGCCTATATAGCCACTTCAAACAGTCAATTTCCAGCGAAAGCTTTTGTCATCAGTAACACACGGTTATTCATTGCTGAATGGACATTGTCATGCAAATGCTTGCAGTATCTCAAATCTCTGAAATCTGATATCACCTCCTCATAAATATATTAGCCCACTTACAAAACTTAAGAGCGCATAAATTTGTTGAACGGAGGAAGGCAAAAAGGCAAAAAACGTTTTTAAAAAATGTTTCGACGGAAATTATAGTTCAAGAGACTATATTTTTGGCAATCTCCTGCATTTAATATCATGTCATTATATTATCTGCATTAATCACGGAGGGAGATCTTGTCAAAAGCGCAAAACAAGTAAAAAATCAATATCACGCTTTCAGCCATTCTCGGCGCATTCTTCGTTCAAATTGGGATTCGCGTCAGAAAAAATACAATATTTAATTGTTTTACTAGTATTGCATTTCGTCACAGTAAAAGGGCTCTTAAGCAAGTTTAGTCCACTAATCAAACGTTTTGACGAGGCGTACGGCATAGACGTGCACTGAAGAGGGAGAGCAAGCTTCAAGCCTTGCGATTTAGGAACTTACGGAGGCGTATAATGAAGTTATTTTAACGTTGCTGTTGCAAAGGGGGACTGTTAAGTTTATTATTTTTACTACATATAGAGAGTGGTGTTTTTTCTGAAGTAAGAAGTCGTTTGTAGGCGAACAAATGGGTACAAAAGCATGGTCAGTAGAATCCTGTATCGTTCGCGGGCAATTGACAACGGCAGATGTATGCAGGCATGTCTGAAGGAACAGGCACTGTCACTACAATTATAGCTGTGGTAAACATTACAAAACAGATTCGGATCTCGCTACATTGACGTCAGATGTTTGCGACACCCGAAAATTTGTCGCGGACTGGAACTCGAACCTGGATTTCCCGCTTACCGCGAGCTATCACCTTAATTATACATCTAACTGCTCTGCCAACCTTTTTTCCACCTTAACCACCTCTCTTCCTTATCACAAATAAAAATATTTCACAGTAATGACAACGTGGAAAATGCACTGTACAATATGAACGAGAAAAATTTCACTGTAATTTTTTCTCTTGCAAGACAACCACTTTTTTAAAGGCCAATGGACTCACGTGGTCCCAACAATAGTAAACAAAATAAAATTACAATACACATGAAACCCTCATGACAGAGATGTATTTTATCCGAAAACAGTATAAAACAGAATACAACCATACTTAGGATACTCTTCCGGTAATACACTATAAGAACGAGAACACTCGAAACATCAGAAAGTAAACGCTGTCTGGTCCCAACTCTCCACAGTGGGGACCGGCGTACGTTTTCTCGGAGTAGATTCTTGCTCAATGGACTATTCCTAGTTGCAAATCATTGTCCACCAGGGTCATCTTCTCTTACCCAGTACATCCCAGCTGCAGGGAGGATCCTTGAATACAGTGCTTAAGTAATTCGCAAAAATCTTACGATATCTGGAAGAGTACCGCAATTCTTCGTGTCTCTCCTGTAGGAAAGTCCAAAGGTCAACACATTTTTGAGAGAGTTTCGAAAAAGGCTGTACACCGAAAGTCCTTTGGTCTAGTTCATCGCATGTATCTTTGACTGGGGAAAGTAGGTCTCAACCAAGCGAAGGAGCATTCCAGGCTCGGTCGTGTGGGGCGGCACGCTCAAGCATCTTCTGAATTATAAATCACACATCCGCGGAATGTCCACATTCCAGGCAATGTTCACCCATGTTGGTCCCAAAACACGACATGCACACTGGGGATTCAGCCAAAGCAGTATTGTGCAGTTCACGTCTTGTTAGAAACTTCTCATTACCCATGTGGTACCAGGTGGTGCGCTTGGTGAATTTCTCGCCATACTACAGGCCAAGCCACATCTGGGTGGCGTCTCTCAACCACATACCAAGAGTGACAGGAAGTACACATCACCAACCATTGGTGCCCTGGTACAGGGGAAGTTGTTGTGCACATAGCTACATTCGAGGAAAACATTTTAACGTGAGAGAGCGCAGGCGCTAGTTGAATGAGTGAAACGGGAGACAGGCAGGGCAGAGGCGCCCATTCATCAATGAGGAGACCAGTAAAACTATGTCCACGATGGGTCCACATCTTGAGCATGGTGTTGATATAAAGGGCCGCCGCACGCGCACGAACGTTCATTAGTACCAGTCCTCTACCGCCAGGGGGCAGGGTGAGGGTATCGTGCCGCATCTTGAAGTCCATTACTAACGAAATAGCCAAAGGCTCCCTGGATCCGCTGTGCCATCACTGGAGTCATCGGTAGGATCTGCACCAAATGAAGGATTCCATGTCGCAATGTGGGTGTTAATGAAGGCGACCCCTTGCTTCATATCTACCATTTAGAGGAGGTGGCCCCTGATGTCAGTGCGAAGAGCTTGTAAAGGGCATTTATGATTTGATGATATCGTATGGCAGATATATCTCGTAAATATGATGCCCAAACACTGTAGTATATCCATCATCTCCAGTGGGGCCACATTTCCCTCTTGGAGCCCTCTTTCACCCTGTTCATGTTGCTGCCTGCTGTATTCCCACACCACTTGATCCGTCCTAGCGCAATGAGATCTCCTCTTCAAAACTGGCGAAAACGACTAGATCATCTGTGTAGGCATGGAATTGGAAATTATGTCCACTGAGTATGATTCCCAAAAGATATTTTATCACCCTACATAGAAGTGGCTCTATCACAATTGCATAGAGGATCGTTAAGAAGGGACAGCCCTGTTAGACCAAAGGTAAAATTGGGGTATGTCCTTCCACCCTACTATTAAATATCACCTTCGATGAGGCACCTTGGAGAATGTGCACGATTATGTGAGTAAAGGTGGCAGAGAAGGCTATACAATCTATCACAGCAGCCATGACAGAATGTTTCATTTTATCGAACTTGTGATCGAAGTCCACTGAGACCAGGACATTATGTAACCAACAGGACAACGCAAGGTTGATGATCACAACATCTTGATAGTCGTTAAGGGCCATCTGGATATTAATGTCCAGTTCCACCCCCGCCCCCCCCCCCCCAAGACGCTTGTCCATATGAAATAACGTGGAGGAATACTCGCTGAAAATGCATCACCAAGATTCTGGTGAAGATCTTCAAATCACAGATGAGAAATGGTAATGTTCAATCCGTGTGCCTCCAGCTGGCTTGGGCGCCAGAATAATGAGTTCTTCCATGAAATCAGGTGGTATAGGGATTGCTAATGTCAGCAACTCTTGGTACATCTCCTTCCACTGCACGGGAATCAGTTCCTCAAAGGTCTGGTATAATTCCAACGGAAAACCATCTGGTCCCAGTGATTTATTAACAGCCCCTTTGGCAGTGGCATCCACAACATCATCACTCGTCATCTCCTCCAAAAGGGATGCCGACACTGTATCATCAAGAATGCCAGTGAAGGTCTGTGGGCCAAGGCCACATCACTATGGTGCACCTCCTCATATAGTCAGTAATAGTGGTTGATGGATGCATGTGCAATTTCCGCCACTTGTTTTTAATCATTATTATTGCTTTAAGGAAGTAGAGCGGTCAGCTTCAGGCTGGTGGAGGCAGGGTAGGCAGGGGTCAGAACCCGAGACCTGGCTACAATGCCTCCTCCTTCCCATCTCTGGACTGACACCTCTGAATTCTTTTTAACAAAATGGCTGGTTAAATAAACAATCTTTATTCGTACAGTTGTGCCCTTTTAGGTGTAAAGAAAGTATCTAAACAGCAAGAAAAAAGTTGAAGCGTTAGCACAACGTGAAGATAGCCCTTCCAGCAGAGCGAACATTAGCCACTACTCCCACAGAACTATCGACAAGCTATTCGCGGATGCTCCGCCATTGGGGCCTGGCATGTCTTCACAAAGGTAGGTTCCGTATGGTTCTGTTAGTTGATTTGCTCTATAAAACTGTCCCATACATAAGGTTAACTTCTCATACTCAGCCCAGATGCAGGGGGAGGGGGGAGGTCCAGGAAGACACTGCCAATCGTTCCAATAGGAAGTTCCAAAAATCTAGAAAGTGTTTGTCACCAGTCTGGTAAAGATACAATATGGTCAAACTCTTGATCCATGTCACTGCATGCCTTTTAGCATGTGGATAAAATGTCGTATCTTGGAAGAGAATGGAGGTCTCTGTACCTTCATGTTAGACCCACATTCTGGATGGTGTAGATGCCAATGGAGACATAGCGAAGAGTCTATCGTATATATAGAATAGAGTCTCTGGTGATTCTTATATTTGTGATTGATCACCAAGTACCAGGCCGCTCTAGCGTCCGCATTGAGGAAAGCGCCATGCACTGAACTCCAGACCACTGAGCAAGTAACCAAGGGGAGACAGTTTCCAGTCAGACTCTGAGGATGGCCTGTCATCATCCAGCAGTAAAAGTTACTGACTCTCTGCAGCCACTCACTTGGTAGGTCAGCGTTGATGTAACGGAAGTCCACAAAAAACTCTTTAAGGTGAGATAGCGGTAGGGAAATATACGCCACTGCAATCAGTGGTTTGTGACAGGTGGGGGCCAGTTCTTTGATCAGAGTTCCTATGAAGCTGTGCTAGAGGCAAGTCTGCATCATCATCATCATGATGACATATAAAGCAGCAGCTCTAACCCCCACAATGACCATTCTGAGGTCACCCTTAGGGAGGGTGAGCATATCGTGTCACACTTTGATGATCATTCCCTCGCTGGTGAAGAAACCAAAGACTACCTCTAGACTGCAGTCCATCGTCCTCAGTATCAGGAGGACTGTAGACAGATGGGCTATCCTATATGGTGATAGACGTTGGCATAAGCCACCCACTGGACCATGTTTAAAGGGCACAGAAAACTGCTGCAGACATATGTATGCATTCCTTGTAAGAGATGGGATAGGTAAGGTGTGCCATTCATACACTGTCATGTGTAAAGATGACCCCCAAACATTTGAACATATCCCAAATTGAGTATGGGGCCAAGCTCCCTTCTAGGAGGTCCTGCCAATGACCATCACCCCAGAGTTCCCCCAGTTCAAATGGCTTCTGGCGGAAGCATCATATCAGGCAATACAGTCCAGTGATCTTTCGACTTCATCTGGCATCTGCGCTAAAAACATCAGATCGTTCACATGCATATGGCAGACAAAGGTGTGGTCTCTCAATGTAAGTCCCTGTAGCTGGCCTGTAGTCCATATAACAGAAGCTCCATAGCAATGGCATGAAGAATCACTGACATGGGGCAACCTTGCCCCACAGAGCAGACAATAGTGATAGTGCACACTGTTTGTCTGTCTATCATCACCTGTGAAGTCACGCCACACAGAAGGCACATGACAGTGTTAATGAAGGACTGAGATAGGGCCAGACACTGCAGCACCTTCTCATGACATTCATGGCATACCCTATCAAAAACTTGGTCAAAGCCCACCAACACCAAGGCCCCACATACATAACATGCCACTGCCAGTGCAATAACATCATGGTAGCAACTGAGTGCCATCTGGATGTTGATTTCACCACTGAGACATGCCTGGTCCATAGAAACAGACAAAATTCTCATAAATATCTTGAAATCACTGTTGAACAGCGAACTCCCCTTATGACAGGCGATATAAGGATGCCATCAATGAAGGATGGTGGCATCTGCACTGCAGGGGTTACCAGTTTTTGGTACATCATATCCCATCAGGGCTTCATAACATTGTAGAACATATAATGAAATGCTATTGGGGGACCATCTGGGCCAATGGCCTTTACTGATCATGCTGCCTACCTCTGCACCATCTCCCTCCCAAGATAGAGGGGTGGCGGGGCAGGAACTTTTGGAAGATAAATTTCCCTCTGCTCGATGATCCAGAGTGTCGGTAGAAGATGTGTCGGTGGAGATGTGGAGGAACTGTGAGAGGCGGCCTATGACATTTCCTTCACTATCTGGCGGTGGCTTGATTGCGCAGAACCTGCTCTGTGACATGCAATCAGGCACTGCTGTCGAGAGGCAATGTATTGGCAATGACACACCATGGAATATCATACAACCTGCTGTGGGGGACATCTGCTTTACCGCCATCACCTGGTGGGTAGGCTGTGGTTCAGCAACTGCAAGCAAAGACCACTACACTTACACAATGCTAACTCGAGGACAAACTTGTGTGTGCACATAGTCGGGACAGAATCAGCAGAGAACCGCAGGCCATGTATCATCATCCATGAATATCATGGACGTTGCATAGCACTGATGACCATGCTGGATGCGCTAGATGGCACCTGATGGCAAAAAGGATCTGGTCAGAGCCTCCTTGGGTCATCACCGGTGATTCTATGCCTCAGAAGATCACGATGCTCTGGAGATGGACGAAGACCTCCACTTGGTGCCTCGAGCCCTCCCCGTGCTGGATATGCCGGATGGGCTTCGCCTGACGTCCCAAAAGGATACCACCAATACCTCCTAGGAGCATCAGTGTCGGTTCTATGCCACAGAAAACCACGATGCTTAGGACATGGATGAAGTTCTCCAATTTTGCCTCGGACCCTTGTTGAAGTGTTCCAACTGCAATCCCCTGGAAGATTTAAATCCAGTCAAGGTGACTCGCGATTGTCCAGTAACATGTGTGTGTCTCTGTCTGGTACCATGAATACTCCACCAGTTATCAATGAGGCGAAAGTCTTGTACCAGCTGTTGTAATGCCAGGCAGATACTAAAACGTGACATTTGATCCTGTAGTGACAGCACACAGCTGAAGTTGCACCCTAGGATGATATAATCATAGCATCCCTCAAACAATGGTGCTCGCCCTCCTCTCCTCTTGTCCATACTGGAGAGGGCGATCACATCCACGATCCTCATGCTCCAATACGTGATAGAAAGTCCTCATGCTGATGGGAGGTAGGCCACACCATCGACCACGATGTCTTCCTTCACAAGAAAGGCTGTACTGCTACCATTGTCTGTGCATGATGCCTGGTAATATTCATGTCCTTAAATGGATGCGAACTGGTGGAGACATACTTCCCATATGAGTATGACTTCGAGCTCTGCCGCCTACAGTATGTCACAATACATCTGCAGCTTAACCCATGAACTGACTGTACTGAGACTGAGGGTGCCAATCCGGTAGGCCAGGTACAGGGAAATGGTATTGTTTGTGCCCACTGGATGGAGTAGAGGTGAAAGACTTGAAGAGGGCCTTACTGTTGACAATGGGTCCCGTCCAATAGCCATCGCCATTTAACTGTCATGAAGTGAAGCGACTGGAACTGCTTTAGCTATGACAGCAGACTCCATGTCCTTGGCATCGCCGACCCAAGTAGTCAGGCTTGTGCAGTGATCGCCCAACTGAATTAATGGGGCAGCTGAAGGTTTCAGCATGTCCATGATGGAAGTAGAGACCAAATCCACCAGCAATCCATCATCGAGAAGCATGGGGCTGTGAGAGGTCTCTTCTAAGTTCGGTGCCAATCGAATCCAACCAGGGGCATCAACAATCATATCTTCCTGCTGGGGATGGTCGCCACCGGCATGATCTTCTTCCTCTGTAGACACTGTCTGGTAGGTATGAGATGGAGCCAGTTGGCGTTCTTCCATCACCACACGGTATGTTGTTTTCAGGCATGAGCCTCGGTATCTGACAATGACTGGGAGTCGTTGCCATTGGGGACAAAAATTTCAGTCCTCACCACCAAGTCTGCAGCGGCCAACCTCTCCTCCAGAGAGCCATTCACCCTTTGCTTTGCAAGACTGGTTCTGGGGGGAGGAGGGGGGGCAGTGCTCAGACAGTGCGCTGTCCATCTGTAGTGCCCTGTCAGCGTATCAGGGGCTGCTCACTGTGTATTGGAGATGCCACTTCTGTCAACAGTTGATCATACGGTACAGACTGGAGGACCCACAAGTGTCAATGGGAGCACCATCAGAGTAGGTGACATCTTCTTTTCCCCAAGTGACAGTTGCAGGATGCAACGTTGCATAGAGCTTAATCTAAGTTGTCCGTCTTACCCTTAAGCTGAACACCTCTCTTTGGCTGACACTCGTAAATAACGATGGCACAGCATCCACTCATGTATAAATACAGCGGGACATTTTCACTAAGGTCGGTGCGCACCTGTGCACCCTGTTCAGAACTGGGTATATGGTAAAGTGGGACCATTTTCCCGTCATATAGCTTAGCACAACGCCATAGAATCTCAACGCCGTCATCACCATCTCTGCTGGCACCTCAAATGGCAGCTCGAACCCATGTACCATCCTCTGTCTGAGACTGGCATGTTCCACTTTCACGGGGCCAATGCCTCCATCCAAATATGTGAATTGAAGGTCGCTCGTCTCATTAAGGATCCTGTCACAAGCCACCAGTTTCACATAGACCACGCTACTCATGATGAAGAGGTGAATCCCTACTAGCTCATGATAATCGATAAACAAGTCACCATGTAAAAACTGTTAAATCTCCAACGCTTTTGGTCGCACACACTCAGTCGTAAAACTTAAGTTCAATGTCGATGTTCCCCCCCAGGGGATCCACAACTCTTTTGTGGATACGTGCGTAGCGAGCACGGGACCCCGAGCTAATGTGGCCTTCCTTCCTTTCCGGGCTGCATACCTTCCCTTTCCGCATCCTTCCCCTTCCCCATCTTCGCCCCCCCCCCCTCACCTCTGGCTCTTTCCTTCCCTTTCTCCCCCTCTGGGAGTATGGTTTGTGCCTACGTCCGGAGACGGACGCTTGTAAATGTACCGCATTCTTCGTCTTCCTTGCTTGTATGTCTTCATCCTTCCTTTGTCCTTCTCTTTTCCTTACCTCTTCTCTTTACCCTTTTCTCCGCTGCGGCGTTTGAGACCTCTCTTCTTTCCTTTCCCTTTCTCTTTCTTCCTCCCTGTGCGTGTCTGAAGGCCGACCCACGCACTTCCATGCGTAGCCGGTGACGGAGTAACACGTAATTCCCCGCCCCGGGTAGACAGGTAGGACACGTACGTACCCCCTGGTAATGGCCAGGCCCAGGGGGGGGTGATTACCGGAGCTGATACCTTCCGAAAGTGCTGATTGGTCCCTCCGTCCGTTTGTCAGGAGGTGTGACCTGAGGTGTGAACAATCACCTAAGGCGGGAGTGCCCTCAGAGAGGGCCCCCACAAGGGAGGAGCGCGCCATCGGAGACGCCGGTAATCATGGGGGATTCTTCCGCAATGGTTTCCTCACCTTCCACTATGACTGCTCACAAACGTAAGTTCACTGAGTCTCAGCCACAGTCAGTTCTTCCATCGTTGCCACAGTTCCTTGTTGTTTCTCGGTCTGACGAAGGTCACGACTTCTCCACAGTCAACCCTTTCATTATTCAGAAAGGTGTCGACGCATTTGCAGGTCCTGTAAAGTCTTGTTCCAGGTTACGGAATGGCACCCTGTTGTCAGAAACAGTCAGTGCCCTCCAGGCACAAAAATTGCTGCGTACCTCACTGCTACACACCTTCCCTGTCTGGGTGGAACCGCACCGTACTTTAAATTCCTCGCGTGGAGTCGTTTATACACGCTCCCTCGATGGATTGTCTGACGAAGAAATTCAGCACTACGTGTCTGACCAGGGCGTAACGGCTGTTCATAGGGTTATGAAAAGGGTTGACACGAACATCATTCCAACCCGCACTGTCTTCTTGACATTTGACAAAGTTCAACTCCCATCGAAAATCAAAGCAGGCTATGAGATAATTTCCGTTCGCCCTTACGTCCCAAACCCTACGCGTTGCTATCGATGTCAGCGGTTCAATCACACCAGCCAGTCCTGTTCCAATCCGGCCAAATTTGTTACGTGTGGCAAGGATGCCCATGAGGGTGCTTGTCCACCTCCATCCCCTCGCTGCATCAACTGTATGGGTGACCACGCTGCTTCCTCTCGAGATTGCCCCATTTTTAAGGACGAAAAGCTCATCCAGGAAATAAGAGTGAAGGAAAAGGTGTCGACCTTTGGTGCTCGAAATTATTCACCAGTCGACAGCCCACTGTGCCTCAGACAGGAAAATACAGCACTGTCCTTGCTTCTCCTCGGCCAACAAAGGAGGCGGCCACGCAGACTTGCGACCTCACCTTTAGTGCCACGGTCGTCAGATCGGCCAGCGCAAAGATCGCCCGTTCAACCTCACCACTTTCGCTTGCCCACTCTATGGCTCACCCTTCATCGGGTTCTGCTAAATCTCGAGCCCAAAAGTCAGACACCAAGACTTCGAAAAAAGAGCATACTCGTGAAGAGTTTTTACGTACCGCAACTTCCCAACCATCGGTTCCTCCTTCATCTAAACATCATACTTCCAAGAAGGCTACAAAGAAACCCACTTCCTCTCCTTCTCCGCCAAGGCGTGTCCCATCTACAGCACCACCTGGCGGAAATCGCCCTCGGCCGTCTTCTGTGTCGCCGAGGCGAACTGCTGGTGGCCGGTCAACCGGCCGATCACTGGTGGCAGGAGCTGCTCCTGACCAACCTATGGATCAGGATCTTCTGCCTTCGGCTGAATGCCATTCCATCGTTGAGTTGACAGCACCCTTGGTCACATTCCTCCATTTTCTGTTCACCCTATGTCCATTATCCACTGGAATATCCGCGGTATTCGAGCCAATCGGGATGAATTGTCGATCCTCTTACAATCCTACTCGCCGGTCATCTACTGTCTTCAGGAAACAAAGCTGCGTCCCCATGACCGCTTTGTTCTCACTCATTTTCAGTCCATCCGATATGATCTCCCCTCTGTTGAAGGCACTCCAGCACATGGAGGACTCATGATTCTTCTCCATGAAACTCTCCATTATTTCCCAATCCATTTAAACACTTCCTTCCAAGCTGTCGCCGTCCGTCTTTCCCTTTCCGGATACACGTTCTCTCTTTGTACTGTATACATTCCATCGTCCACACCAATGGCACGAGCTGATCTCCTTCATCTTCTTGGTCAGCTTCCACCCCCCTATCTGCTGGTTGGGGACTTCAATGCCCACCACCCGCTTTGGGGATCTCCACATCCTTGTCCACGTGGCTCACTATTGCTAGACGTCTTCCACCAAGCGGGTCTAGTTTGCCTCAACACTGGGGTCCCTACATTTTTATCTGCCTCCACGACAAATTTATCTCATTTGGACCTTGCGGTCGGTACTGTTCCGCTAGCTCGGCGCTTCGAATGGTTCGCCCTTGATGATACACACTCGAGTGACCACTTTCCATGTGTCCTTAGACTGCAGCCTCAACTGCCATACATGCGCCCGCGACGCTGGAAGTTTGCCCAAGCTGATTGGACACTTTTTTCGTCCCTAGCGACATTCGATGACCGTCACTTTCCCAGCGTCGACGATGAAGTCAGCCATATTACCGACGTTATTCTTACAGCTGCGGAACATTCAATACCACGCACCTCCGAATTGCCCCGGCGCCCCCCAGTTCCTTGGTGGAACGAGGCATGCCGTGATGCAATACGTGAGCGGCGACGTGCTCTCCGCGTTTTCCGCCACCATCCTACTTTGGCCAACTGTATCCGCTATAAGCAGTTCCGTGCGCGATGCCGTCGTGTCATCCGCGATAGCAAGAAGGCAAGCTGGAAATTCTTTATTAGCTCATTTAACACCTTCACTCCCTCCTCGGAAGTTTGGAGTCGGCTTCGACGGTTCTCAGGTGCGCCTAGTTTCTCCCCGGTCTCTGGGCTCACTGTCGCCCATGATACATTCGTGGACCCCGTCGCAATTTCTAACTCGTTGGGTCAGCACTTTGCTGAGATTTCGAGCTCTTCCAATTACCCGCCAGCGTTTCTCCCGAAGAAACGTGCAGCGGAAGTGCGACCTCTTGCTTTCTCCTCTCAAAATCGCGAAAGCTACAATACTGCTTTCTCCATGCGGGAACTCCAACATGCACACTCTTCTTCTCGCTCCTCCGCCCCAGGACCGGATGGTATCCACGTCCAAATGTTGCTGCATTTATCAACCCATAGTCTGCGTTACCTCCTTCGCCTTTATAATCGAATTTGGATGGACAGTACTTTTCCCAGACGATGGCGGGAAGCTATCCTCGTTCCTGTTCCGCAACCTGGAAAGGACAAACATCTCCCCTCTAGCTATCGCCCCATTTCTCTCACGAGTAGTGTCTGTAAGGTTTTGGAGCGTATGGTGAATTACCGTGTAGCGTGGTGGCTGGAATCCCGCAGTCTTTTAACACCTGCCCAATGCGGATTCCGAAAGCATCGTTCTGCAGTTGACCATCTTGTTGCTCTCTCCACTTATATAATGAACAATTTTCTCCGGAAACGCCAAACAGTAGCAATATTTTTTGATCTGGAGAGAGCATAAGATACCTGTTGGAGGACAGGCATCCTCCGCACACTGTTCTCTTGGGGCTTTCGAGGTCGGCTACCCATTTTTCTTCGCGAATTTACGGCAGAGCGCACATTTAGGGTGCGGGTGAACACTACTCTCTCCCGTACTTTCTAGCAAGAAAACGGGGTACCCCAGGGCTCCGTGCTGTGTGTTGTACTGTTTGCCATTGCCATCAATCCAATTATGGATTGTCTCCTTCCTGATGTCTCGGGCTCACTCTTTGTGGACGATTTTGCGATCTACTACAGCTCTCAACCGACCAGCCTTCTTGAACGACGTCTTCAAGGATGTCTCGATCGCCTCCACTCTTGGAGCATCGAAACCGGCTTCCGTTTTTCTCCCAGTAAGACCGTTTGTGTTAATTTTTGGCGACGTAAGGAGTTTCTTCCGCCCTCCTTACATCTAGGTCCTGTCAACCTTCCGTTTTCAGATGTCGCTAAATTCTTGGGTCTTATGTTTGACAGAAAACTGTGCTGCTCCTCCCACGTTTCCTATCTTTCGGCTCGCTGTCTGCGATCCCTCAACACCCTCCGTGTCCTGAATGGTACCTCCTGGGGAGCGGACCGAGTGGTCCTTCTCCGCCTGTATCGCGCCTTAGTGCTCTCGAAATTGGATTATGGAAGCATAGTCTACTCCTCTGCTCGGCCGTCTATTCTTCGGCGTCTCGACTCTATCCACCACCGTGGATTACGTTTAGTGTCTGGAGCTTTTTACACTAGCCCTGTGGAAAGCCTTTATGCTGAGACTGCTGAACCTCCGCTGTCCAATCGGCGAGCAGTCCTTCTGAGTCGTTATGCTAGCCATCTATCTTCCATGCCTGCTAATCCAGCCCATGACCTATTTTTCGACACCTCTTTTGATGTAGGGTATGCAGGCCGCTCCTCCTCCCTACTACCCCCGGGAGTCCGCTTCAGTCAACTGCTCCATTCTCTTTCCTTCCGCTTTCCTAAAACCTTCTTGACAACTTGGGGTACAGCACCGCCTTGGCTCCGTCCCCGGATCTGCCTGCTCTGTGACCTTTGTCGATTTCCCAAGGATGGTACCGCTACACTTGTTTATCGTCGGGCATTTGCTGCTCTATGTGCACAAATGACGGACGCCACATTTATTTACACCGACGGCTCGAAAACATCGTTAGGTGTAGGGAGTGCCTATATTGTTGGCGACACCCCAAATCACTTTCGGTTTCCCGACCAGTGTTCGGTTTATACTGCGGAGCTTTACGCTGTTCTCCAGGCTGTGCCCGCATCTCGTGGTCGTGCGGTAGCGTTCTCGCTTCCCACGCCCGGGTTCCCGGGTTCGATTCCCGGCGGGGTCAGGGATTTTCTCTGCCTCGTGATGGCTGGGTGTTGTGTGATGTCCTTAGGTTAGTTAGGTTTAAGTAGTTCTAAGTTCTAGGGGACTGCTGACCATAGATGTTAAGTCCCATAGTGCTCAGAGCCATTCCAGGCTGTCCACTACATCCGCCGCCATCAGCGGATACAGTACGTTATCTGCTCAGATTCTCTCAGCTCTCTCCTCAGTCTCCAAGCTCTTTATCCTGTGCACCCTCTGGTCCACCGGATTCAGGACTGTCTGCGCTTGCTCCACCTGGGGGGCGTCCCGGTGGCGTTCCTCTGGCTCCCGGGACACGTTGGTATCTGTGGAAATGAGGCGGCCGATATTGCAGCCAAGGCTGCAGTCTCTCTTCTTCGGCCAGCTATTCAATTGATTCCTTTCGCCGATCTACGGAGCGTTTTATGTCGTCGTGTTGTTCATTTATGGCACGCGCATTGGTCAACAGTTCCCCATAATAAATTGCGGGACGTGAAAGCTCTTCCTTGTGCTTGGACCTCTTCCTCCCGAACGCGTCGTCGGGAGGAGGTAATTTTAACTAGACTCCGGATAGGGCACTGTCTTTTTAGCCATCGACATCTTTTAAGCGGCGATCCTCCCCCACTCTGTCCCCACTGCTCTCAGCTGTGGACGGTAAGACACCTTTTAATTGAGTGCCCCTATTTTAATCCGTTACGCTCCCGTCTACAGCTATCGCCTGATCTATCGTCGATTTTAGCAGATGACACGCGCTCAGCCGACCGCGTTCTCCAGTTTATTAGTGCCAGTGAAATGACGTCAGTCATGAAGCTTTTTTTGGGGACAACCAACCCCTTTCTGTAGTGGATTTTTAAGCCTTCCTTCTGCTTTTAGTTTCTCCAATTTTATGACTTTGTTCCCATTGCTGCTGGTTTTCAATTTCGCTTTTTTACTGTTTCCTAAGTCACGGGCCGAGCGCTAATGACCATAGCAGTTTTGCGCCCTAAAACCCAAACAAACAAACAAAAAAGTCGATGTTCGTTGTGAAAATATCAAGGTCCGCCAAAGGAAGTAAGTTACAAGGAGACTATTGTAAACCACCACAACACCGCGGGCGCGCTATCGTGGCGGGAACATAAACAGGATTTCCAAACCGCTCCATTGCGGACAGCTATCGTAGCACGCCTCCAGCATCGATCCAAACTTTCGTATGTCAAGTAATCGCAAGACTTATATTTAACAAGTCGTGAATCCCGCACAGGAAGACAAATGTTGAATCGGCATCAGCTCATTATTTACCTTTAAAGAATTTTCCACGTTATCCTGATGACTTTTTCTGCCCCATTTGTCTATTTTCCAAACAATTCTTGTTGCTGGACATATTTCTATTGTTTTGTGAATACAAGCAGTGGTAACACTCTGAATTCCAATTCGGAAAGGCTGTGGTTCAAGTCTCCGCTCGACCATCCAGGCTTAGGTTTGACGGAATCTTCCGAAATCGCTTACAGCGATTTGCGTTCATTTTAAATTTTCTTTGTTTCTTCCCTTCTTTCTTTCTTTTGGGCTCCAGGGGGCCCAGAGCCTTGCACTATCCTAGTTACGCCCCTGCTGCCAGTCAGTACACGTCGATACTGGCCTTCAAAGTAGAAGCCAGTAGAGTAGCTAGATAGGCTAAATTATTACGTGCAGATGTTTTTGATCGCACATAAAACTGTTAACTGCTGAATAAAGAATTAAGCGGCTGTTGACCAGCGTCCGGCTGAGCAAGTGGCTCCAGTTTTGCTGTAGCTCGACCCCCCCCCCCCCCAGCCCCCGCCCCCCCCCGCCCGCGCCCCGCTCCCCCCCTGCCACCACCCACTCCACCGACTTCCCAGCCCAGATACGCGCTCACTGAGCTTTGTGTTGACTGGGTGCAGAGTTAATAACGTGCATCAGAATTTAATGAAAACTTGAGAACAGCCGAGTAATATTCTGCATCATACCACAAAATTAATTTGGGCTTAATATGTTTAGAAAGGAGTGATAGTTAATAATAATTACTAAATTAACAGTTCTCATTTAAATCCAACAGTGACGTTTTGCTATCAATTATACCAGTACGGCGCATAGACAGGGTGATGTAACTAAGGCAGCCCACCATAAATATGTCTAGAACGAGTAAACGTATCAGTTTCCGCCACGGTAATAGTGGACAGTGGCGCGTATATTCTGAAGTTTCTATCGTTTTTAGCAGAAGAATTATGAAAGTAACTTTATTTTCTGATGATAATATATACTTCTTCTGTGGCATCGAAGGAGCCTTCGAAGAGGTTTTCAATGACGTAACATGTGTGCATCTTGATCAAACAGTAGCCACATAACAGCGCCGCAAATCACCATTCCGTCGACAGCAGAAGGGGTCCCAAAATAACTGCCTCACTGTAGTAAATGTAAATAAACACGTTTTCATATAACGCAAATAGATACATAATTCCTTCTAAAATGCTGCGTCCAATATCCTACCAATTCTTTGTACAGCTGAGCTACCGTTTATCGTCTGATGACCTCGACGGGATGTTAAACTGAGATCTTGCTGCCTAGCATCTGTAAGGGTAGCCCAAATCGCGCACTTCGTGGTATGAAGAAAGAGATAAGTTGCGTGACGTAACGGAAGCTAAAGATAAGAGGCAACTGTGTTTTCTTTGGATTAGTAGTATTAAGTACTTACTCCGATAAAGTTTTAACAACTTGTCATATTGTGAAACACTTACACAACAGTCCGGCCATCCTGATTTAGGTTTCCCGTGATTTCCCTAACTCGCTCCAGCCAAATGCCGGGATGGTTCCTTTGAAAGGGCACGGCCGACTTCCTTCCCCATCCTTCCCTAATCCGATGAGACCGATGACCTCGCTGTCTGGTCTCCTTCCCCAAACAACCCAAACGCAACTTAAACAACAGCTTGAAGGAAATCCACATTAAGTGAAAAACAGCATTATGGATTTCGTACATCAATAATAACATTAAAGCTATATCTGTTGTATAATATTCATTCTCGCTATGGTTTCACGGAGTTATGCTATATGAAATAGGATGATACCCCAAGAAATGAAGAGGTACTGGGAAGAGTAGGAAATCAAAGACAATTACTGAATTAATGAAGAAGACGGGACTTATGAAAACAGTCTGAGAGGGTAAGTGGAAGGGAAGAGGAGGCGAAGGAGCATGAGGTTTCAGATCTTGGCTGATGTAATGGACGGTAGTGCATAAAGCAACGTTAAAAAGGAAGCAATGGAGACGTGAAGTACCTGTTAATATATCAGAAACCTGATGATGGTGATGAGCAGCAAACGCAGTCGCAAAGCGAGGTAATATTCCACGGTTTGTAGCGCGCGGTTCTCTGTTCTGGTTCAGGGAACAGCCAGCAGTAACAGCTTGTAGCAGTTGCATGCTCCCACGGCAGAAATGTGTTTATATGGCGTCAAACATAGGACTGAAGTGATTCTAATTTTGTACAGTGTGATTCCAATCACAAGTTTACACGACTCAGTTCCACAACGGCAGTTCGGGAATACCCCTAAGTCAACAAGTCTGGAATTGTTAGCTGGCAGATGGCTTGGCAGCCCTCTGTAACGTATTGGTCGCTGGGATGTGCAAAAAATGACCATCCCTAGAAAATGACAGGGACATAGTGGAACAACTACACCAAAGATTAACTCCATAGGGACCTGGCCGTGGTAGAATTTATTTTATCGCGGTCAGAACCACATTTTTGTATCCCGCCTGGGAGGCGGCGCGTGCGTAGGAACGGGAAAAGGTAATACAAGTCGGTACTGTAAGAACGTGGCTTACTGGTGCAATAACAAGGTGATAAACGATTACATAACTTTGTACGTAGGTGCGATGCTGAGGCGAAGTGTCCTGGCTGGCTGCACCTGATCAAATGGGCTGAAGCAGTCGCGGAGCTCGTAGACCTCGACAGTACCGGCTAGAGGGCGCTGTCGTCTGTGTCTCTCGTAGTGCCCACTTGAGAAACTATTCCATGGCATCGTTGCTATCGATACCACACACATAGCAGTCAAGCCCTGGAAAATACAATTGTCCTGATTCCGCGGAATTTTTTTTTTTTTTTTCGGGTGCACAAACCAACACCAAGGAAACTACGTGCAGTCCACGAGTTTGTAACGCCACACTCCATTGGTTGGAGAAACTACAGCAGACGAACCAGTGACAGTAAGCCATCAGAAAAGTAGAGGAAGGGTAGGGACATGAATTCACTTGGACCCTGGGAGAAGACCATTTGGCACACAGAGCTCCCAATGGTAATTTTGCCAATGTCTGCCCTGCCACATTTGAGGAAGACCGTGGCCATGAGCACCTATTGTTGCAACCTTCTTGTGCGTTTACTCTGCTCTGCTCGGCGGCAATACTTTGCTTTTCTAATGCCCCGCCCCGCCGTAGACAATAGCTTGTAATTTCATATAGCGTAAATCTCAAGTGGCGCAGGCAAAGCATGCTGTAATACTCTTGCTCTACGGGAAATCGGTAAAAGTTCGACTGTAATTTTTCAATACATATGTTTACAAACGTTAATGTTTCACTGCCTGATAGCCCACATTTCTACACTCCTGGAAATGGAAAAAAGAACACATTGACACCGGTGTGTCAGACCCACCATACTTGCTCCGGACACTGCGAGAGGGCTGTACAAGCAATGATCACACGCACGGCACAGCGGACACACCAGGAACCGCGGTGTTGGCCGTCGAATGGCGCTAGCTGCGCAGCATTTGTGCACTGCCGCCGTCAGTGTCAGCCAGTTTGCCATGGCATACGGAGCTCCATCGCAGTCTTTAACACTGGTAGCATGCCGCGACAGCGTGGACGTGAACCGTATGTGCAGTTGACGGACTTTGAGCGAGGGCGTATAGTGGGCATGCGGGAGGCCGGGTGGACGTACCGCCGAATTGCTCAACACGTGGGGCGTGAGGTCTCCACAGTACATCGATGTTGTCGCCAGTGGTCGGCGGAAGGTGCACGTGCCCGTCGACCTGGGACCGGACCGCAGCGACGCACGGATGCACGCCAAGACCGTAGGATCCTACGCAGTGCCGTAGGGGACCGCACCGCCACTTCCCAGCAAATTAGGGACACTGTTGCTCCTGGGGTATCGGCGAGGACCATTCGCAACCGTCTCCATGAAGCTGGGCTACGGTCCCGCACACCGTTAGGCCGTCTTCCGCTCACGCCCCAACATCGTGCAGCCCGCCTCCAGTGGTGTCGCGACAGGCTTGAATGGAGGGACGAATGGAGACGTGTCGTCTTCAGCGATGAGAGTCGCTTCTGCCTTGGTGCCAATGATGGTCGTATGCGTGTTTGGCGCCGTGCAGGTGAGCGCCACAATCAGGACTGCATACGACCGAGGCACACAGGGCCAACACCCGGCATCATGGTGTGGGGAGCGATCTCCTACACTGGCCGTACACCACTGGTGATCGTCGAGGGGACACTCAATAGTGCACGGTACATCCAAACCGTCATCGAACCCATCGTTCTACCATTCCTAGACCGGCAAGGGAACTTGCTGTTCCAACAGGACAATGCACGTCCGCATGTATCCCGTGCCACCCAACGTGCTCTAGAAGGTGTAAGTCAACTACCCTGGCCAGCAAGATCTCCGGATCTGTCCCCCATTGAGCATGTTTGGGACTGGATGAAGCGTCGTCTCACGCGGTCTGCACGTCCAGCACGAACGCTGGTCCAACTGAGGCGCCAGGTGGAAAAGGCATGGCAAGCCGTTCCACAGGACTACATCCAGCATCTCTACGATCGTCTCCATGGGAGAATAGCAGCCTGCATTGCTGCGAAAGGTGGATATACACTGTACTAGTGCCGACATTGTGCATGCTCTGTTGCCTGTGTCTATGTGCCTGTGGTTCTGTCAGTGTGATCATGTGATGTATCTGACCCCAGGAATGTGTCAATAAAGTTTCCCCTTCCTGGGACAATGAATTCACGGTGTTCTTATTTCAATTTCCAGGAGTGTATATTAATTTACTGTTATCACCCGCACTCTATAGTTTGCTTTAATTTACTTGTTATTATTAGCTTGGGGCCCAGCTAAACGAATTAAATGAACCCCTTAAGTATAAACTAAACCCATACCAATTAACTACTCTATATGGCTTAACGTGGATTTAACTACAGATGTAAACCGAGAAAGGTGAATATGAAATTAAAACTAAGACAATGAACTCCTTCAGATGAAATATTAGTATGTTTTAAGATATTATGCTGTCTATTTCTTCAGTTTATAACTAGATGTCTGGCTTTATTGGAAACAACACCTACTCGGATTAAAAGACGCGTCTGGTGTATGGCAGGGTAAAACAACCGCAAATGCAAGCCACACATGAATTAAAAGAAAATTTTAGAAATCAATCAACTTCAGCCACAGAACTGTTCCTTTATTTTTCTGCATTGCTTTAAAGGTTTCTTCGCAGAAGACTGTTGCCGACTCTCTTAATGTTACCTGTGGAACAGATGTATTTCTTCTTCGAGCGATCACTGGCGCAGTAGTTCTTGAATTCACATCTAATGATACGACTATTAGGGCTGGTTACATAGTTACATGTTCCCTGGCGCTTATGAATGGTTCTTTATCTAAATGATGGAATCATTTCACAGGATATGTATACATGATTAGTCTTAACATTTATGAGCATATTATTTTTCCAGTTCTACCTATGCATCTACACTTAAAATTAGTTTTTCTTTAACAGGTCATTAGTTTTTAAATAAGAACTCATCTAATGAATAGAAGGAGTCGACCAGAAGAAATGAGTTTAGGTTAGATTTTAATATTGCTTTACTACCTGTCAGACGTTTTATGTTATTGAGCAAATGATCAAAAATTATTGTTGGTGCAGATTAAACTCCTGTATGAGCTACTGACAGTTCTAGTAACAGAGGATTTCAATATTCTTCTCAAGTTGTTATATTGTTTTAACTAAGCTTTATTAGTGAGTATACACATTATAAAAGAGTTGTTAAGCAATTAGCTCCTTGAAACGGCGTCTATAAGACCACTGAGGGTGAGCGTTACATAGTATTTTCAATGCTTGCTGTTGTGAAAATGGTACTGTCTTTCTAAGTGGTGAGCTAACCAGAAAATTTATTAGTGTTATGCGTTTTGGCCTTGCCAGTATTTTTTCGCTGGATCTGTGTGTTTGGTCCACAGGATTATAAAGCTGTTCGTAGAACCCGTGCGTCTCAGTCGTGAATGAGAGCGTGTTGCAGGGAACCTGAAGCCCCTATGTAGTTACAGCGGCAGAAGACAACAAAAAGTTGTAAATGATGCTCGAAACTCGACCTTAATGATCTCACGTGCCCGCTGGAAAGGTCAACAACTCACTCGGGCGGCCGCGAGCCAGCACAGGTGCAGCGCAGTGTTCCACATTTATCGGAAGTTGCCAGTAAAACGCCGTGAAAAACTTCACTATTCCACCCCAGACAAGTTCTCGTCAGAAAGGAACCTTTGTCGCGGCACCGTCCTCTCCTTCCCGTTTGAACTGACAAAAATGACGACGTGAAGTTAAGTGGCTTTCTGAGGCAAACAAACAAAAAACATAAGGAGATCCAGTACCTTCATAACTGGATTCGACGTCCACTGGGTGCTTGTTAATAAGACATAACTCCTTGCTGCTTTCTGTAGAAAGCACCCATTTGCTGTGAACTTATTCATGCTAAAATGTAAACTGCTACTTGCATACTTCGCCTTCTCTAGAAAATTAACAAAATAAAAACTATATTCCTATCACCTTTCTCCGTGATGCACAAAGTTTTTGCGAGGAGCCTCTTAAACAGAACGTCTCATTCCTGATTCAGCTTAGCTCAGTGAACAAGAAGTATTCTGAATTCTGGACGGTTATAGAACAATAGTCCACCTTTTTTAATCCTATTTCATTCCAGTTATGAAATGGTTTTCGGCTCAGAGAATCATTGTACACCATACAAAGAGATTTCAGACTAAATTAATTCCATTTCGCTTTGGCGGCTGTCAGCAGTCGTTGATACGGGAAAGTCGGAAGCGAACTGGGAAAATAGGGGAATTAGTGTGAAGGGAAGAATGTTGAACAAGTTGAGATTTGGGGCGATATTTTACGATTGGCTAACTCCAGTGACGAATTCCAGTCTTTCTTTACTGATGCTGAATCCAAAAGTTAGGTAACTGTCCGCTGCATGAATACTTTGAAAACTAGGATTATGTTCCACAAATGGGTCGCTGCATGAAATTCTTAAACTGATAAATGTCTCCAAGAGGCGTCGGCAAACACATCTATATTGATCAGTTTGTAAACATGGTGAATGATGTTACATTGCATCAAACTAGGACGGCAAGTATTTAAGTAACACTTTTCAGTCTTCATATCCACGATACCAGTAAATATGAATAAAATAGTTCACGATTAGTGCGTTTTAGCAGTGCTTAGCTATGGCTGCTAGACCTAGACGCTGTGCGAATTGAACCAAAGCAAATTTTACTACTGCCCTGAAAGCTATAGGAATGTCCACTATAGCCTGCGCGGTGGCCGAGCGGTTCTAGGCGCTTCAGTCCGGACCCGCGCGACTGCTAAGGGATCAGGTTCGAATCCTGCCTCGGGCATGGATGTGTGTGATGTCTTAGGGTTAGTTAGGTTTAAGTAGTTCTAAATTCTAGGGGACTGATGACCTCCGATGTTAAGTCCCCTAGTGCTCAGAGCCATTTGAAATGTCCTCTATACGACTCCCGAAAAATATATGAAGACGTCAAGCGACATATCACAAAGCTCAGGAACATCGTGAAAAGGACACTGTGGAAGTCACGTTACCAGAAGGAAGATGACAGGGAATAGAGTTGACACGACAATGGGTAGAGACCAGAAGAAGGCCACCAGATCGGTGAGACAATGAGATCCGTAAAGTTGCAAGAGATACGTGGCAGAGAACAAGCCAAACTGGAGGAATCTGCCTAAACCATAACTCGATGTGTGACTTGAGGAGGCAAATCATTTTTGATAGAAATGGCTGATGATTTCGGAAATGGCCGAAGCTCGCATATTTCACAACAGATACAGGAGTTCATTTTGAAATGTAATAGTCTTGAGACGATGTACTGAATTTCGAAATTATTAAAAATCAGAATACATCTTTTACCACCACATCCTGTGCTATAATTCCTCAGCCCTCTAAGCACGTCAAGTTACTTCACCACATCCTACACTGCTACACCCGTAGTATTCCCAAAGAAATGAATATGCCACATTTGAATAGTTGACAGTTATTAACATAACAATCAGATATCATAATCTTATAAGAAATGAAGTCCCATGCTGCTTGACAGGTAGGGGAACGATGCGGCAGACCCGCAACTCCGTCCTAATGGAAGTGGGTCGCCGTTGCCTTCCTCCGACCGTAAAGGGGATGAATGATGACGACGACGACACAATAAAACCCAGTCATCTCGGGGCAGGTGAAAATCCCTGATCCCGCCGGGAATCGAACCAGGGACCGCGTGTTCGGGAAGTGAGAACGCTACCGCGAGACCACGAGCGGCAAACAAGTGCCATATAAAATTTATAGTTGTTAACTTGGGTTGGAGACGGTAGGGGAGTAAAATCTGCCGATTAATTTGGGCATTCACCTTTAGCGATTTGGTGAAACTACGAGAACGGAAATCTCGATCTGAAGCTCGCTCCTCACGGGTGCAAACGTAGAGTGTGAGTCGCCTCCCGCGGTGTCCATAGTTAAAAGCAAGGATGGAGCTGCAACCATTATCTAACAATAACATAATCGTAACTATGGATTACGGAATATTAGCACTGTTTACGGGAGAGGTGTAGAATCACTTTTGAAGTGTTAGCCTCAAACATAGGTGGCTCAGACGTTAACACAGATGTAGGCAAAAAACGATCGTTATTGCTGACAGTTCTGAGACAACAATAGACTACAAAGAGCATGAAATAGACGATCGTACTCCAGATGAAAACTCATCATTCACAGAAAGAAAAATGTGCAACTGCAGCCGAAGACAAAGTCACAGATGGTATGTTGAAGAAGAAGTTGCAGAAAGACGAATACTTATGAATAAGTAGTAAGTATTGATATAGACCTAGCCAAACACAAGCTTAAGCAAAACCAGGTCCTGGCAAAGAGAGAGAAATGAAATTCTGGTTCCGTTCTACTTCGTAACGCCGTTTCAGATATTCCTATTCTTGCATCTTAGAAAGCAAAGGCTCGTAGTAAAATTCCTGGATTTCCAAACATTGCCGGCCCTGACACCAGTCATCAGTTACCAGACACGACTCACGTAAAAGAAGGGGGTGAGTCTTATAGTGAAGCAGGCAAAGAAAAACAATCTCACAGAAAGTTGCAGTTCAAGAAGAATATTACTCCTTAAATGCTGCCTGAAGAGTGAGTGCAGTTATTCTTTATCGCTGTCGAATTCCAGCAAGTTCGAAATTGTTTCAAATTTGTGTGAATTTCTAAGGGACCAAACTGCTGAGCTCATCGGTCCCTAGACTTACACACTACTCAAAGTAATCTATGCTAAGAACAACACACACACACTCATGCCCCAGGCAGAAAGTTCAGACAGAACAAGCAAGAACCTGAATTTCTGAAGCAAATCGCAGAATGATGATGTTCGTTACGCCTAGGCTTTATTGACATGTAAAATATTTGATTTACTGACCATGCAACTTAGGTGATCAATCTGAGAAGAGTCCGGAACGCCCAGAATCGTAAAATGACACATGAAACGAAAACGACTCACACAACTGCCGTAAAGTATGTAATTCTTTGGGAGTATGTTCTTCCCTTCAAATCGTTCCACTGCTGTTAGTGTGATGAGTGAAGCTGTTGGAGTTAACAAGCGACTATATTTCACGGGACCAGAATAACGAAAAGATAACCTTCTGATGAAGTTTCTGTAACATGCACTTTAACAATGTATGCCTTCTAAGCCCCATGAAAATGTTGAAAAATGGTAATTTCGAGTAGAACAAAAAATTAGGTTTTAGATATTTTTCCAGATTTATGGATGTTAATCATGGAGAGTTATAAATGTAACTAGGCAATAGCACCAGGGCATGTTTAAATGCTTGTTTTACGAAAATTGTTAATGAGAAACGATCAGAACTGATTACCAACAAGGATTTACGGTACTAACTAAATCAGACACCTATCAATAAACGAAAAAAGAGAGGACAATCTTATGAACAAGTTTCATACTAAGGAAACATATGATGGAAATGTGAGCTGAAACTCATGAGGGAAAAAAAGGAATAACAGTAAAACAAACCCTCGACACTGGTGGAATCTGCATTGTAGATAAGGACTTCCAGACCATAATGGCACTGTATTCCATACGGACTATGATCCATTGAAAACGACAGAAGAAATATCAGTAAGACAGTTATTCGAGGATCATTTCAGTCACACATCTACATAGAAGAACAGACAGTGCACTGCCAAGAATTAGCTTGACATTCCGATCGTAACCGTAGGGTCTAAAAGACACTGGCTGACCGATGTGAACTACGACTGTAGAACAACTCATCTATCGAAGAGACCACCACGCCCGGGTTCCCGGGTTCGATTCCCGGCGGGGTCAGGGATTTTCTCTGCCTCGTGATGACTGGGTGTTGTGTGCTGTACTTAGGTTAGTTAGGTTTAAGTAGTTCTAAGTTCTAGGGGACTGATGACCATAGATGCTAAGTCCCATAGTGCTCAGAGCCTCGAAGTGACGCCTCTGCACGAACGGAAATGGAGAGGGTTTTTGCCTGCCGTTTTGGCAGAGTGGTTCTAGGCGCTTCAGTCTGGAACCGCGCGACCGCTATGGCCGCAGGTTCGAATCCTGCCTCGGGTATGGATATGTGTGATGTCCTTAGGTTAGTTAGGTTTAAGTAGTTCTAAGTTCTAGGGGACTGATGACCTCAGACGTTAAGTCCCATAGTACTCAGAGCCATTTGAACCTTTTTTTTTTTTTTTTTTTTTTATATAGAGGGTTTTGTTTACGATAGAAAGATGTGTTTCGCTGGGCTATAAAATTGTTCGATAGCCCATTTCCTGCCAGACACTAAGACTTCCCAAAGCGAATGCTACTCTATAGAGCAACAGATGGAGTACAGTACTGCAGAGACAAAACGCTGTGTTTCTAACCTATACGACCATCACACGCCTCTTAATTGAGATTGTGCAGGATTTTTCAGGTTATACTTCCTACTAATCATGTAGTAAGACCCTACATCAACTCAGAATCCATACCTTATCCATGGCTGCTCTCATATTACGCAGTGTTCCATCTCAGAAAGCAACTGGCAACAAAAATGTCAATTGAAATGTTGAATGGCTGCAGCAAATTGTTCATTTGCCAATGATAGTGAAGTCTGAAGTATTGGAGACTGTTGATTATCTGAACACGTTCAACGACTGTGGGGGAAGAGATTCATATTCGTTACTACATTCAAACCAAGAAATAACACAATTTCAGACCTTCTTCCTTTAATACCTTTCAGTCTGACACTCAACTTACCAATGTGTGAGAGCAATTTATTGTACACTCCTTCGACAATTTAAATGTATGGACTAGTCCGAAATGAGACTGAGACAGCAGAGCGTGAAGCCAGTGTTCTACTCCTTAGTCTCCCTCAATGGAAAATTAGTCAGTATCTTATGCAAAATGAAGAGAGGGAGGAAGGAAAAATGACTAGGGTTTAACACCCCGAACGATGAGGTCATTAGAGACGGAACTCAAGAACTTAACCGATGATGTGTTGAGCGATGGATCCAGTGAAGAGAGCTTGCCACCTTTCACCAAGCGACGCAGAACTCGCGGATCATACGAAGTCCGTACGAGCCAACACCGTTAAATGAGTTCAGTTTAAGCAGAGTCCCAGCTTATGTCACTGGCTGCCTTGGTCCTATTTCACGTTATTGCCAAACTCTCACAAGCACTTTCTCAGGCGTAGATACTCTTGTTGAAGCCCAATAGCACCCAACCAAATGGTTCAAATGGCTCTGAGCACAATGGGACTTAACTTCTTAGGTCATCAATCCCTTAGAACTTAGAACTACTTAAACCGAACTAACCTAAGGACGTCACACACATCCATGCCCGAGGCAGGATTCGAACCTGCGACCGTAGCGGTCACGCGGTTCCAGACTGTAGCGCCTAGAACCGCTCGGTCACTCCGGACGGCAATAGCACCCAACCCTCTCCAGCATCTCTAGTCGTGCTACACCCAAATTCCACCACACACACATCCAGATCCCCTTTCATTTCCTCAGCGCTCTGAATATTGACATGAAATTTTCCGACTCAAACCTACAACCTCTCAATTTCTTCCTATCTACATTCCACCTTCACTTCCCATTCCAGAATACCATTCCATCAAACGTTTATCTGGAGATAATCATCAACTTGCCGAAGACCACTTTTAGAAGAAACACACCTCACCAACATAACGACGCCAACTGCATTATCGCTGCAATCATCCTTCGCTACATTACGATTACCCTTTCTAATTAATGAATACGGCTGTTTTATCATCTTGTAATGTTTTTACTTTAACTGTTGCCGTACTTACTATCCATATAATCAAAGAGCATATACTTTGCAGCTGCCTGCCAGCCGCGAAATCAGAATGAAAACAAGAAAGAAAAAAGAACCGTCTCACGGTTCGCGAACGATTCGAGTAATGCTTAGTGAAGTGATTCAGGTCAGAACCTGTTCGAGGGACTTAGTGAACAGACAGGATCTGGAACGGTATTTGGTTGCAGTTGTAGCACCTGGATTCTAAATGTAATTGCACATTTAATCGTATCATCGTAATATCCATAGGATCGGTTTCTGCGTTGACAGCGCGGATAAATAGGGATTGCTATGTACATAAATAGGGATTGCTTTGTGCTGCAATAAAATACAAGAAATCGGTCGTGCAGTTTTCAGTAAACCCACTCCGGAATTAGAATTAATCGATTCAGGGAAAACTATAGTAAATCCAATCTGGATGGCAGGACGGGAAATTGATTCCTACTTTTCCCAAATGCGAGTCCAGTACCTTAGTCTGTGAGGTAGCCCACACCGATATATGGTACTAGTCGATCGTATATAAAGCTGTAAGACGGAGCCA